>NW_026715429.1:0-27497 GCF_029784015.1 Lycium ferocissimum | reverse complement strand
AGGTTCCGGGGGACATGGCACTTACGATGATTTACGGTCCGGACGAAGCATGGAAACATAGAATACCGCGCACCGCTCCCAAATCGACCGGGCAGATCCAATTCGTAGGCAACTTTGCCTATTCATATCTTGGACTGAGCTTCCCTTTCTTGCCAAATCTCATAACACGTTTCATAGGTGATACCTTCAGGAATACTCAATCACCAACCTAGAATTCCAAGTGCCGACGTCGATTATCTGCATACGATTTCTGTCGACTCTGGGCCGCTAATAGTCTTTCTCGAATAAGCTTCACTTTGTCCACCGCTTGCTGGATCATATCTGAACCAATTAATTTAGTTTCTCCAACATCGAACCAGCTAATTGGTGACCTACATTTTCTGCCATACAACGCCTCGTACGGTGCCATCTTGATACTGGAGTGGTAGCTATTATTATAGGCAAATTCAATCAATGGCAAGTGATCATCCTGCCTACCTCGAAATTAATAACACAGACCGTAACATATCTTCTAGCGTCCGGATAGTACGCTCGGCCCGTCCATCGGACCGAGGATGAAATGCCGTACTAAGACTCACCCGGGTCCCCATTCCTTCCGAAATGACTCCAAAAATTAGCTGTAAATCGAGCACCCTCCGTCGGAGATAATAGATATGGAAACTCCGCGAAGTCTTACTATCTCCTTAATATATAATATGGCATAATCCTCACCAATAAATAGTCCCGATCGGAAGAAAGTGGCTGATTTTTGTCACTGGTCAACGATAACCTAGATGGAATCATATTTCCATGGAGTGCGAGGCAAACCTGTAATGAAATCCATATTAATTATCTCCCACTTCCAAGTCGGAATCTCCATCTCCTCGTAATAATCCACCGGCTTCGGTGCTCGATCTTAACTCGCCGACAATTTGGGCACCGAACAACGACCCGGCTATATCTTTTTTCATCCCATCCCACCAAGACGTATATCCGAGGTCGTGATACATTTTTGTAGCTCCCGGACGAATAGAATAACGGGCATAACGTGCCTCGCCCATAACCCGTCGTCGTAACTCCGCAACCTCGTGCACGCACACCCGCCCCCGTGTAATAATACTCCATCCGTGTAATCTCGAACGGAGTCTTCTCCTTTACACGGGCCGTGTCTCCGTACCGCACTGCAATTGGTGGTCTTCATATTGGCGGCGCTTATTTCTTCCGTAATAGAAGATCAAGAACTTCTCGAATGTAAATCCCAATATCTCCAGATTCGGCCAACGGACTCCAAGACTTGCTGTAAATTTCGATGAATTTCACGAACCATTTCTTTTTTCTGATGGCACGTCCGCCTAGGCTACCCATAGATTTACTACCGATAGCATCCGCTACCATATTGGCTTTCCTGTGATGGTATAGAATATCAACATCATAATCCTTCAAAGAACTCTAACCATCTTCTCACGCAAATTCACTCTCTTCGCTTAAAGATATATTGGAGGCTCTAGTGATCTGTATAGATATCAACATGAACGCCATATAAATAATGTCTCCATATCTTCAGAGCATGAATTACTGCTGCGTGCTCCAGATCATGAGTGGGATAATTTTTTTCGTGCTTTCTAAGATGCCGGGAGGCATAGGCTATAACTCGGCCGTGCTGCATTAATACACAACCCAGTCCAACACCGGAAGCATCACAATAAATAACATACCCGTCCGGTCCCTCAGGAAGTGTCAGAACTGGAGCTGTAGTCAATTTCTCCTTCAAAGAACTAGAAGCTTCGTTCGCAGTGCATCGCCCACCGGAACTTGGCTCCCTTCCGAGTTAGCCTTGTTAAAGGCGCCGAAATGGAAGCAAATTTCTCCACAAATCTTCCGTAATAACCAAATTAATCCCAGAAAACTACGTACCTCCGTAGGCGCCGTAGGCCCGGGCCAATTCTTCACGGCTTCGATCTTCTGGGTATCCACCCGGATGCCGTCAGCTCCAATAATATGTCCCAAGAATGCCACCGATGTCACCCAATTCACATTTAAAAAATTTAGCATATAATTTTTGATGTCGAAGTACCCCAAGTACCGTCCTCGATGATCCGTGCTCTTCTTCGACCGAGAATAGATTCGTAATATCATCGATAAATACAATCACGAACATATCCAAGAACGGTCTGAATACCCGATTCATAAGATCCATAAATACCGCTGGAGCATTCGTCAGCCCAAAAGACATAACTCTGAATTCATAATGCCCATATCGGGTCCTGAATGTTGTCTTGGGAATATCTGGCTCCCGTACTAGCACCTAGTGATAACCCGACCGAAGGTCTATCTTTGAGAAACATTTAGCTCCCTGCAACTGGTCAAACAAATCATCAATCCTGGGGAGGGGGTATTTATTCTTTATGGTTACTTTATTCAGCTGCCGATAATCAATACACATCCGCAGCGACCCGTCTTTCTTTCTCACAAACAATACCAGGGCTCCCTGTGGTGACGTATCGGGTCGGATGAAGCCCTTCTCTAATAGATCTCTCACCGCTTTTTTTCAATTCTTTTAATTTCATTTGCTATATTCGTACGGAGGAATAGATATAGGTCAAGTATCTCTGGCAAAGACATCTATAGTGAATTCTATCTCCTTTTCAGGAGGAAGACCTGGAAGCTCGTCTGGGAATACATCTAGGAATTCATTAACCACTGGAACTGATTGGATAGTCGGTGTTTCAGCTTTTAGATCATGTACGCGAACCAGATGATAAATATAGCCTTTTCTGATCATTTTTCTTGCCTTGAGGTATGAAATAAACTTACCCCTCGGCGATGCTGTATTACCTGCCCATTCTATAATCGGTTCACCTGGGAATTGGAAGCGGACTACTTTCTTTTGACAATCAACATTAGCATAACACGAAGCCAAAGTCCCATACCCATAATAACATCAAATTCGGTCATATCTAGTTCTATCAAATCGCCTTAGTACAACGGTCACGATAATTACCGAACAATCTTTATATACCCTCATTATCACGTAATCCCCTATCGCGTGTAGCTACCTCAAATGGTTCTATTGTATTCTATCCCAATTTTATCAAACAAGAGGAGAAATATATGATAAAGTAGAACCGGATCTATCAATGCATATACAAATTTCGAGAGAAAACCAATAATGTACCTGTAACCACGTTAGGCGACGCCTCCTGATCCTGACGGCTGGCCAAAGCATATATGCGGTTCGAAGGACCGCTAGAACTGGACGCCCCGCCGCGGCCTCTACCGCGGCCTGTCGGTGCCGGCATACCTCGCCCCGCAGGGCGCATGGCTACTGATGAAGAAGATGAACCAGCACCTGAACCTGTAGGCTGTGCCGCACCCCCTGCACTGCCCCTGAGCGGGCAATCTCTCATCACGTGGCCCTGACGGCCGCAGTAAACAGCACTGTGTGGCACGATAACACCCTGTGGCATCCGTCGCCCACAATAAGTGCATCGAGGTATAGGTGGCCTCGACCGGCCGAACCTCTCGCCCGTCCGCGAGCTCGAAGCCCCGGAGCTCGACCCGCTCCCGAATATCCAAGACCGGCCGGCCCCCGCCCATAGGCCGGGGGTGTACCCGGCCGGGCCGGGAGGAATATCTGCGTTGGCCGCCGCCGAGGCCGGTCGCCGAGAATCTCCGTACCCGACCGACCCAGCCCTCGGGCCGGCTCCCCGTCATAACCCCCGTCGGCCGGCGCCCGTGTCGCTCCTCCATGCCCCGGGGTGTACGCCCGTACTCGTGCAATGTCCATGCCGGCCGAGAAGCCATCGCCATCAATCAATCGATAAGTATCCGCCCCATCACACATCGGTGCACTCGATCGCCCATGTCACCACAATATGAGGAGCGTATCCGGCCAAAGAATCAAACTCAGTGCCGTACTCCCGACACTCCTACCGCCCGCCTCAAATGTAAAAAAAAATCTGTGAACCCTGGCTCGTCTAGTCTCCGGGGGTAGAAAATGGCCAAGAAAGGCCTCCACGAACTCATCCCATACAGCTGGCGGAGCACCCTCACCTCTGGACAGCTCCCATGACTCATACCAATTGGCTGCTATGTCGTGCAACCCGATACGACGCCAACTCTACCGACTCGCCTCGAAGCCCCGACAAGCCGCAACCGTACGCCGCATCCGTCCGATGAACTCCCGAGGGTCCTCTCGGCTTTGACCCGAAAACTCGGCGGATTACAGTCAAGAAATAGCGAGCCCTCCGACGTCACGCCCGTCCGCACGATCATCCCCTCGCTCCGTGCCTCTCGGACCTCGCCCCGCCGCCAGCTTGGTCAATAACCGACCGCGTCCCTCATAGCCCCGTCCTCCGCCCCCGGCCGAGGAGCCGGAGGCTCGGCACTCGAACCTCGGGGCGGCGGTGGAGCCGCTCTCGTCCCCGCACCGCCGCTGCTCTGTGCCCCTCTGATGGTGATGGGGTGGCAGAACTGGCCGATCGGGGCACACTCTCGGGCTCGAGCTGAGCACGGGCCCTAGTAACCCTCTAGGCCCGACTGGTCTCTCCCTCTGCAGTAGACTTGCCCTTCTGGGCAGCTGTCGCCTTTCTCAGAGGCATCGCTGAAAACACAGCAATTTGTTAGAAAGAAGTCATCCTAATAATACAGCTCTATCACACGATCTAAGATCAGAAAGAAAGATAACATCCTAAATGTCCTGTAGCCTCCTGTTTATAGATGTGGTGCACAACACACCGATAAACAGGACTCTACTAGACACGTTCTGTTGACATTACGAGGACGAACCGCTCTGATACCACTTTTGTCACGACCCAGCCCCGTAGGTCATGACTAGTGTCCGAATTGGACACTCATACGCACCTGACACTCAGAATTAGCATACCAATTTGCATAATTACAAGTGATCACATATAGTCTCAGATTAACGCATAACAGTCAATATATGTCATAAAAGCCGGCGAGGCTGTCGTAATGTACATAACATATCAAAACGCGCATGTGCAGCCGACAAGGCTGCCCCGGCGGATAAGACCGCCCAAACATAAAACATACCGACATGTCTGTACAGGAGCAACCATAACCCACATACATGTCTACAGACCTCTAAACAGAGTAACAGAATCATATGACGGGACAGGGCCCCGTCGTACCCCTGAATGAATATATACATATGCAACGAAAAGTATATATACCAAAATGTAGGCTCCGGACGAAGGAGCACTCCCGAAAGGCATAGTGTCCTAGGTAGGTGGATCACCAAGCTGAGCGTCTGTACCTGCGGGCATGAAACGCAGCTCCCGATGAAAGGGGGTCAGTACGGAATATGTACAGAGTATGCAAAGCAAGAATAGTAACAGAATCATAATCGAAACAGAAGGTACAGAAAATAAGTACAATATGCAAACTATCAAAATATTTAGTTTAAAAACATAAATCATGCATAGGCTCTTAGAACGATGGTCGCCCGCCCGTCGATGGCGCCATACCACATCATACTCCAGAAGATTTCATATCTCCGACACCCGACATATCAAATCACATCATAACGCCGTAACACCCCATAACGCCAAATATACACGGTACCCGGTCGAAGGGGACACGGCGTACCGAACACATCATACTCCGGAATATATCAAAGTGCGCACGAACATAACCGGCCCAGGATCCGGCAAAAGAAGTACTAACCATATGCACGAGCGGAGTCGTGAGTAACAATATGCATAAAATCATAATCGTAAAGTCATTAAATAAATAAGAAATCCATGCTCGGGAGTTAAGGTGAAAGTAATACTAAGTCTTTCCCGAAGGTCATTAAGAACGAACATAGAAAGTCGCGGGACCCACGGACGGGTGTCAACCTCATCCGAGCCCGCTTATGGAAGTTAGGGGATGTTATGCCTTATGGAATCCCCTACGAAAGTTTCGGGGCGATCCGAGCTCGTCTACGAAAGTTACGAGCGTTCGTAATTTCGGAATCTCTTAAAAGCAAAATTCTTTACAAAACCTTTGAAATTCAATCCAACGAAAACATAAAGACCTTAGTTAGGCTACATTAAGAGAGTAAATCTTTAGGAGTGAATAAGACGCACATATGAGCTCGGATCTCGAGAGTGGAGTTACCCCGAGGTTCGTGTCACAACCTAATTAATTCTAGGACATGCCAAAAGAACGAAAGATTAGGCTTCACATACCTTGTCCGCTCTCAAACTAAGTCAAGCCTCAAGTCTCGGGCACTCCAAGATATACATAACGCCAATATACCAAACATTAGCTAAGCATTTTAGGCATCCAATTCCAAACAAACACCAAATTCTACAGAAATTTGGGCAAAGATTTCCCCAAATACACCAACCCCGAGATTTCAACTCGGCCAAATTCAACAACAACAACACCAACAACCAAACTACAACATCAATAATCAATTCAAAATGCATTTTGACATTAAACACTCTTCCTACATAATCCAACAACATTCACAATATTCCAATATACACACTTCAACTACTCGCATTCCAACTAATATCAACGTTTATACATTCGATTACTAATCCAAAACCATTCAAACAATATTCAAGAACACATTAAACAATTCACACAATTTTTCAAACAACCCAAACCATACTCCAACTCACCCGAATTCTTCCCCAACCCGAGAACACTACTCCCATATTTCTTTCTCTCAAATTTATGAATTACACCAATAAATCCACACATTAACAATGTCATTTCCATAACTACAAAAATTACATAAAATTCACATTAACTTCCAAATCAACCCATAACCAACACAACATCACTTTGAGTCATTAAACTTGCATTTTTCACCATAAAATCCATAACGACGACAACTAAAACGCTAACGACAATTTGTCCATTCTCAACTACACAAAAGGGGGACCATTCGGCCAACACCAAACACACACATATAGATGGTTTTTCATTCTTTTCTTCACACTACAACAATCAAAACATGCTAACTAGAATTAATTCATTACTTTAAACACAACATACACACACACGGCCAAACACCTTCCACACGGCCCAACTCCAACTTGATTCCTATCATGAATTTCTTCCATTTTAGCATGCTACAACACATATAAACCATTCATAACACATAGAACAAGATTAAAACTCACCTTTCTTCTTCAACTTCTCAACTTGCCTAAGGTGGTAGATAGAGAAAACGAGTAAGCTATTGCCCGAAACAACGACTCCACGTTACTAAGCACCCTTCAATTAGCAAGTTTGCTTGAAGAAATAATTTTTTTGATGGCTTGATTTTGGTCTTGAATTTCTAGGGAGATGGCCGAATAGCCCTTCTCTTCTTCTCCAAATTGTTTTCTTGATTTTTCTAGATTTCTCTTAAGTGTTGGAATGGGAAATAAGATGACCAAGTCATATTTTAAAACACAAGTATTAACCATCCATGTGTCCATGGCCCACACCAAGGTGGCCGGCCACATGGTGCCTTATTATTATTTTTTTTGTTGAATTTTCAACTTTCCAAAAATAGAATACTTTCCAAAAATGGAATTTGACTCCAAATGTTTCCTTAACATTTCCATACCAATAAAATCATGCACAACTTAAGCCTTTAAAACATACAAAAGTCTCTACTTCGTATCTCGGGATAGTCTTGTCCCCAGCTTATCGTAATTCACTCAAGTTGTCCCGTTGTTCAAAATACGGGATATAACAAGTACGAAGAATGTACTGAGTGTGTAAAGCATGATCAAGATCAATATGAAAGCATAATATACAACATATGAAATAGCATAAGATGGGAGATAATAGTGTCATCGTTATAGCACTTACTTGCTTTTCATAGGGACATTCCATTTCTATTGCGTATCCGTGTACATACATCCATATCCATATCCGTATACGTATTCGTGCTCATTTACCTTTTGTATCCATTTTCGTATTCGTATTCATATCTCCATTCATACTCATATTCATATCATATACATTTTATATACATAGTCTTTACATAGTATTTACATATACTTAACATATTCGTACTCATATTGATGTCATATACATAGCATTTATAGAGCATACCCGACCACGAAGGTTCGGTGTTTCACATACCTGGCCCTACCAAGGCTCAGTGTTATACATACCTGGCCCTACTAAGGCTCTGGGTTATCCGTACCCAACTGCAGTGGTGCGCGCGCATCATCATATATAGATATATACATATTGATTATATTCTACCCGGCCATATGTTATATCCCATATTTTTGTACATTGGAATATTTTTAGGTTAATCGAGATAAGTTCAAGGACAAGATTATTTTGGGATATGAGACAAGGACTTTTAAACCCCGATTTTAATTAGCGCACGAATTGCTTATAAATTTTAATTGGTATAGAAATATTAGTGGAGATTAGGGGTTAATTAACCATGATTAGATTATTAAGTGGGGATTAAGGATTAATTAGCCTAATTAGTGTATTAAAAGGGCCCCACCAAGCATAATAATTAAAATCTGATCATGAATGATAGCATGCATAGTGGGACACTTGTCATCATGGCTGGTAGCATATATAAATTAGTTGATGACAAAGCATAGCTCATAATTCATCTTCACAAATCTGATTTAGAGAGAAAACCACCACAGCCATGGCTGCTACTGTTCACGGCCAGCCCTAAATTTTGAAGAGAAGGAGAATTACAACTCCATAAAAGTGTTCCAAAGGTCCCAAAGGAGGCAGCAACATTGGAATTTGAGTTGAAGAAGAAGAAGTGGTACAATCTGTCCAAATTAAATTGAGGTAAGACTTCTTCTTTTGTTATGAAATTGAAGTTAATGATGTTGTAATGGAGAGATTAAGTTGTATTAAGTGGAATTGGAAGTAAGAAAATGGCATGATTAATGTTGACGTTGAAATGGGCAGAATTGGAGTTGTTCAAATTAGGTTGGGTTTGATTGTTGTTATTGTTATTAATGTTATGGATTATGTGTTAAAAGTGAAAGGAAATCTTAAGTCATGTTAGAAACTTGTATTGATTTTATGGGCTGTTTTAGAACTTGTTGTGATATTAGGATAATTTCCTTGCATATAGTAGTTGATGTTGTTGTTGTGTTGTTGCTGATGTGAATCACCAAACTTGGAAGAAAGAAGCGTATAAAATATTGTATGCGAAGCGTATGTGGTCTGCTTGGTATATTCTTAGATGTTCGTGAGATTATCGGGCATTGTTATGTGGTAATTAAAGGGCTGTTTTGGGTGTGTTGTTGTTCTTGTTGAATTGGAGGACTAAGTTCTTGTTGAATTGAAGGGCTAAGAGTAGTTAAGGCTATATATTGTGTTGTTGTAATTGTTGGACTATCATAAGGTCGTTTCGCTGAAGTGTTGTGGCTATAGATTATTAAGAGTAACTTGAATATGTCGTAGCCGTTATGTTAACGATTATTGAATGTTGTAATGTGTGGGTTGATTGGAATGTTATGCGAGCTGTTCGGAGTATTCTCGAATCTTGTCTTGTCTAGACTTGATATCGTACTTGGACGTGTGGTTATTGATGTTGACTTGGTTGTCTTATAGTTGGCTTGAATATAAGGGAAATGCCGCCTAATTTTCTAGAAATGAGCTACTAACGTTGGAATACATTTTGAACCTTCCCATAGCTTAACTATGAGTTCTTAACGTTTTAATATAGGTTGAGGTACTTCGGACAACATATATGTATTGTATCACGGATAAGCGTTGAAGGTATGTAAAGCTATCCCTTCTTTCTTTTGGCATGTCTTAGATATAAGTGACGTATGATATGAGCTTTGGGGTAATTCTATTCATAAGTTTCGAGTGTGATTCATGATCCTTATTCACTTCTTGATGTTAGAACTCTTAAGGTAATTGAGCTATTGCCTCTCAAGTCTTCTATACGTTGGATAGTAGTCGGTATGTATAAGCTCCTATTCTTAGAGACTCTACGATGACTAATGTCCTTGACTTCCATAAGCTATTTCACATTATCTTGATATATGTCTATGATTCCCGAGGCTCTATTTGATATAGTATATAGCGACATTCAAAGGGTACTTAACATGACTATCGCCTTTGATACTCGAGTGTTAGTTTATTCTACATATTCCATTGAGTCTCAGATGATGATTTAGTTTGCATATGGTTACTCACTACTCTGCTCGTGCATGTTGTCATGATATCTTTCACCGAGTCCCGGGCCGGGTATGTTATCGTGCACAGTTTCACTGCATTGTTCACCGAGTCCCTCACTAGAGGGCCGGGTACGGTATAGATATATGATGATATAATGATATAATGATACGATGATATGATGATATGATGATGTGATGATGGCACCGAGTCCCATGATGGGCCGGGTATGGTATACATGTATACGACTTTTCACCGAGTCCATAATGGGCCGGATATGGTATATGATATAGCTATGCATGATTTTATTTCATAAGGCACAGGTGCAGTGATTTCTTGATTATCATACTTGTCTCCTGGAATTCTCTACTTCAGTTATGATCTTCCTTATTGTATTTCATGCTTTATACACTCAGTACATATTTCGTACTGTCCCCCTTTCTTCGTGGGGCTGCGTTTCATGCCCGCAGGTGCAGATACTCGATTTGGTGATCCTCCAGCTTAGGACTTCTACTCAGCTGTCTTGGAGTGCTCCATTGTTCCGGAGCCTAGACTTTTGGTACAGATCTTGTGATGTATATTTATGTTTATCCAGGGGTACGGCGGGGCCCTGTCCCGTCATATGTCACTGTTGATACTCTTAGAGGTCTGTAGACATATGTGTGGGTTGTATATAGATGTTGTACAGCTGTGTCAATATGACTTATTTTGGGATGTTGTATGTAGTGGCAGCCTTGTCGGCTTGCGTATATATACTTGGGACGTTCCCATACGTTATGGCAGCCTTGTTGGCTCGTGTGTACTATGTTATATTTGATTGGTTGTGACTCCTCAGGAGACAGGTTACCTACATATATAAATGTGACGTTCTGAGATAACGTCTTGTCTTTGCAAGCTTCCATATTGTGTTTAATTTTGGGTTAACTATATGTTATACCCCGTATTTTGGTACATTGGGGTAATCCGAGTTAGTCATGATAAGTTAAGGACATGGTTGTAATTTCTTCCGATTTTGTTAAAAGTGCATAAGTTGCATATTCATCTTTTCATTGGCATGGAGTGTTAAGGGTAAAATTGAAATAAGGAAAATTTGGGGTCAAAAGTGAATTATGGGAAGTTAGGCATTTTATGAGAATTTGGGGCTAGAAGTGAAATTTTGAAAATTTGATATTTCATGAAAATTGCCATATGTGGCCATGTGTGGGTGTGGGCCATAGGGCCACATGTGTGAATTATATATGTAGAGAAAGATGACTAATTTAAGTCATCTTCATCATTTGTTATCTCTTAGAATTTTCAAGAAGCTTGGAGAGCAAAAGGAGAAGGCCATTCGGCCATTGAAGGAAAAATTTGAAGACCAAAAATTCTCTCCAAAAAAATATTTTCTTCTAGGTTTTCAACTCATTGGAAGGTCCTAAACAACATGGAGTTGTTGTTGAAGCAAGCAAGGTGTTTGTTCTTGAAGTTCTCATCCTAGCCGAATGGAGGAGGTTGAGAGGAAAAAGGTAAAGTTCAATCTTATTTTACATGTGTTATAGATGATATGTGCATGTTGTAATACATAGAAGTGGATGAAAATCATGAAAGTAGGGAGTTGTTGTTGTGAGTGTGGGTTGTTTGTATAGAAGGAATGAATTGAATTTACTTGGTATATTAGTTGTTGTTGTTATGGATTATGTGATGTAGAAAGGAATGAAATTCATGAAAGTTTGAATATTGAGGCTTGGCCGTGTGTATGTGACATTATGTAGGATTGAAGGACTAATTTTATTTAGCATGTTTAGATTGTTGTTATTGTGGATTTATGATGAACAAAATGAAGAATTAATGCATTAAGTTGAAGGTAAAGTTGTATATGGGCTGTTTTGGAAGCCAATGTAATCTTAATATAGTTTCTTGTAATTATGAGATTGACGTTGTTAAAGTATGGATTGTTAGTATGGTTTATGAATTTGGAAGGAAGAAAATGTATTGTTGTTGTTCTTATGGAAATTTGAGGTTTCGGGTGGAGTAGAGTATTAATTTGTCACACCCTAATTTCCGTTAGGGCGTGATGGGCACCCGACCCTTATTTAGGGTCGAGCGAACCCGCTGCCTCACATAATACTCATAATCACGCTAGCTTTCAAATCATGACACAAATACATAACGAAAGTTTTTCGAAGGATAATATGCTTTTACTTTTCTTGAACCAAATAAAACTTGTAACATATAAAACTTATAATACAATGCGTAATAATACATCGGCTTACATAGCCGCTTACATAACCGACATCTTATACCCACGACACTGTCTGCAAAGTCTCTAGCACAGAACATGAAACCATAACGTAATACTCTGACTCGGCTGCACTCCGGAGAAAGTGGAGCTCGCCAATCCCGCTGGTACATCTTCTGCTAATATCTTCAGCTCACCTGGGTGTACCTGCGCGGCATGAAACGCAGCCCCCCGAAGAAAGGGGGGTCAGTACGGAATATGTACTGAGTATGTAAAGCATGACACAAAGTAGCGGGATCATACTGAAGTAAAGAGCTCAGAAAAATCATAAGACTTGTCTTTGAAAACATAAATCATGCATATCAATGTCATAAAATCATCGTAAAAACATGTAACGTGCCCCGGCCCTCTAATGAGGGGCGCGGTGAGTAAAATCATAATATACATATATAAAATGTACATATAACGTGCCCCGGCCCTCTAAGGAGGGACGCGGTAATCAAAATCATCATATGCATGTACATGTAACGTGCCCCGGCCCTCTAGTGAGGGACGCGGTAAAGGGAATCATCATATGCCATCCTGGCCACCTCCCCCATATCATCATATCATATAACGTGCCCCGGCCCTCTAGTGAGGGACACGGTGAACAATGCAATGAGGTGCACGAATACATGCCCTGGCCCGGGACGCAGTGAAGGACATATTGAGGCCGGCACGAGCAAGTAGTAGCGAGAAACCATATGCACATAAATCATTTTCAAAGACTCAATGAAGTAAGCCGAATGAATCGTCATTTAAAAATCGGACAATAGTCATAGCAAATACAAATGGACGGTGCTCGGAAACATATCAAATATCATAAGTATATCAAAGTATCGTAGGGACCATAATCGTATATCAAATCATTCCGAGCCCGCCTATGAAAATCAAAGCCATTATACGTTACAAAACTTTATACGAACGTTTCAAAGCAATCCGGTTCTTTTTACAAAAGTTACGGACATTTTAGACATGAAATCTTTTAGAAACAAAATTCTTTATGCATTATTTGAAACCCAAGCATACATAAGACTTAAAAGCTATATGAAATATGTCACATTATGGGGAAAATAAGAGTCATATACATACTCGGATCGTAAGAGGGAATTACCCCCCGAGGCACCAGTCATGTCATACCTTAGTTACGTCTAAGACATGCCAAGAAGGAAAAGTAAGCCTTACATACCTTAGCCGCTTCCTAAGCTAATCCGAACTTACGTCTCGGCTTCTCACGATCTACAATAATGTCATTAGGTATAAACCATTAGCCATAACACTTGAGAATCCAATTCCAAATTAACACTTTGTCTACAAAAATTTCGGCAGCATTTCCCCTATAACTTCAACATCCCCGAGAATTCAACTCGGCCAAATCAACAACAACCAAACCAACAATAATAATAACAATATCAATAATCAATTCATAAAATGTTCAAGACAACTCAACCCATATCTTATTTTGCCCGAAACTTTCAAATACCATAAGAACCATCACAACACATTTCTTTCTTTCAAATTCATCAACTATGCCAACAATTCGCATGTTAACAACATTATCTTCATAAATACAAGAAACTACACTTGAAATCACATTATGTTCTAAATCAGCCCACAAACACTTACAACTTCAATTTGCGTCATCAAACCGCCATTTTCATCACATAATCCACAACAAACAACAACCAATACACTACATAAAATTAGTTCATTATGTTCTACCAAAACAGCCCCTACATGGCCAAGTTTCCATTCTACATGATTCCATGAATTTCATTCGTTTCTACATGCCAAAACATACACAAACCATCCCTAACAACATCAACCAAACATTAAATAGAATTTGTTCATCATGCCTTCACCAAACAACATGCACACGGCTACACTTCAACACACCATACTTTCATGAATTCTATTCATTTCCACACTCCACAACATCCACAAACCATGCATAACACATGAAAATAAAGATTGAACCTTACCTTTCCTCCAACTTCCCTTCTCGGCTAGGACTCCACTTGCAAGAACGGATGGTTTTCTTGTTCCAACAACTACTCCACGTCGACGAGGACCTCCCATTTAGTAGAAAGGCTAGAAGAAAGGAATTTTTCATGACCAAAATTGAGGGCCAAGTTCGGCCAGCCCTTATGGCCGAATGCCCACTCTCTCTTTTCTTCCATCTTTCTTGAGTTTTCTAGACTTTGCAAATGATGAATTTGTCTTCCCTTTCATGACTTATTCACACACACACACACACACCGACATATATATATATATATATATATATATATATATATATATATATATAAATGGGGGCACATGGCCGGTCATGTGCCCTTTATTTTCCTCCAATTTTTCTCAAATTTTCTAGAATTTTCATAAACTATAAAAGATGAATTGTAGTCTTGCTTAGTCATTCCATACGTGTATATATATATATAGCTCCACAAATATGTAATGTACACATATGCCATCTTATGGCATGAAAATATTGGCCAACCATGGGTGGGCTCACTTTCCACTATACATGGCCACTTTGGCCTTTCATGGCTATTTCATGAAATAATTTTTCCAAATTCCAAGTTGCCCTTACTTTTCCTTATTCTAATTATACCCTTAATGCTCCATACCAATAAAGGATGAACGTGCAACTTATGCATTCTTAACAAAGCCGGAAAAATTTAACCTTGTCCTTAACTTTCCGCAACTTACCCGGAACGTCCCGACGTACGAAATACGGGATATAACATCCTTCCCCCCTTTAGAACATTCGTCCTCGAATGTTCAACTAGTCTCGTAAGGTCTTCTGAGGATCTTTGGGGGTGGTTCCTGTATCACCGCGGCATGCAACCCTATCTATCGATTACATCCCTTCCTCATTCTTACTTAATCCCTTTCTTACCTGCAATGCACTTCTTCCACTTCCCAGCCCTCGTGCATTTGACCGGAATTCAGCTAGTATTTCACTCTCATTCAAATCTTTATCTCTATCCTTGCAGTCTTGACTGTCCTTTTTATCAATCCTTATTTGTTGTTGGCCTTTCGATGCAAACTTCTTATCATTATCGCTGGTTATCGCTTCACGTTGATACTTCTCGTGATTCTATAGCATGTGTTCTCACGTTTGGATTATTTGGCGGTTCCTAAACCTTCTTCTAACATCCGGTGGATTCTTTCATCTTTCTTCACGAGAGCAGCATTCTCTCTTCCCTCCAAAATTGTTTTTCGAACCACTAATTGCTATTCTTTTTACTCCACCTGTCATTGTTATTCCAAGTGTTCTTTTGGGTTCATTCTTCTTTGCCGACATCCTTGTTGTACCTTTTAGCTCGGAGATCTTTCTCGCGCTTTACTCTCTGTTACACATTATGTTGCGATCTCCGTAAGAATATGCGAAGGTGTTCAGATTAGCCCAAGAAATACCTCAACGTCGCTTTACTAATCCTTGTGTTCTACCTTGTTTTCCCTTCTCTTGTCTTACCTCCGGTATCGAAACAGACCCTTAGTCCAACCACCGCCATGCCTTGTCCGTCCTCAGCACTAATTCTATTTTTGTAATTGGCTTAGACCATCGTTACATTTTTTCGTGGTGTCTCCGAAATATCGCAGCTGCACTGTCCTCGCTACGCCATTACCTTTCTTATCAAATACTTACTTAGTGTTATTCTTCGCATACCAACACTTACAGGTGACACCACGGTCCTCGTACAACTTATATAAAGTACATTCAATCTTATACATGGTCCTCCCGTCCTCTGATTCATTCTACTCTACATATCCTGTTCATTCCAAAACCCGCTCGTCTTATTTTGTCATAATTCTTCCTTTTCCTTCAATCACTCTCGACTTCCTCACTTCCTACCATAAAGGGTTTTCTATCCCCTTTCCTTTACTACTAATAAATGGCGCTAGCATTGGCGAACACTTCTATAGCCAACATCTCGGCCCTTATTCTAGTATAGCATCGCTATCCGTCCTACTATTTCTTAAGATGTACCATACCGTCTTCTTGTCATACTCTCTTCCTCATACAAGGCCACTTTCTACTGTCGTATCATCCAAGGTCTCTGCAAAAGCTTCTCACACTACCTTAAATACCGGCCTGACTTTCGTCCACTTATTGCTGGTTTTGCGATCTTACTAACTTATTTCAGTAAAGGGTCTCATTTGTAGCTCAGGCATCCTTATCAAGCACGTTACCGTGTCGATTATTTTCATCTCGCCTTTGCATTTCTCTCACCCGCTTCCCCCCTTTAGGGGTGTACTTATATCATTACCCATTTATATTTTGCCCCGCGTCCTTATTTCCAACCTCAATTGGCAACACTTTTATTCCGACGATAAATATCCCAAGTTTTCTCAGAATATTATCTTTATTTCCACCTATCTCGGTGCTTCCTTTGGTATGCCCTCATCATTTCTTCTGTTTATGTCCGGCTTTCGTTCTACCCACGAGGAGTCTTATGCTACCTTTATGTCATACAGGGCACCCTACTCCTATATAATTATTTTCTCATTTCCAAAACGTATTCTGTTCACCCACGTCTATCTGTATCGTACCAGTCATCCTCTAGCACTCATTTTACCTTGTTTCTCACCTTCCTACAACTTGGCTTCTTATCATTCCATTACCGATGGCACTCGTGTCCTCCGTCACACGCGAACCTATTACTACGCTGTTGTCTCACTTTCTTCTTATCTCCTTCTCCCGTTAGTTCCCTCTCCTTTTACCGGTCTGATTCACCCCGTCCTATGCGATCCCTTAAGGTTTCTGCCCACTCCGCAGACTCTAATCTTCCTTAAATTACTCTACCTTCTCGTTGGCTTCTTACGTCGAAATTTTGTAAAATTTTCAGAAAACTTCCCAGGGGGTCACCCATCCTGAAATTGCTCTCACCCCGACGCTTAACTTTGGAACTTTGATGAAATACGACGCTTTAACGCTTTCCTGACTGCGTCTACCTCACCGCACGACCTTCTACACATAATATTGAATAAGTCGGAATCTTAACATATTCCCAAAACGCCCTCACGACACATCCCGGCAGCTGTCTTATTAATACATTCCTATTCGTTACAATTCTCCTCCTTTTTTTTTTCTTCATACCCCTGTCTTACTCGTATCATCACTTCCTTTAACTATAATCCCATCATATTTTTCTCCTACTTATCGACCCAGTCGATGCCTTAATACATATCACTCTATCCAAACCTACCAATCCTTTCTAATCATCTCTTAATAGCACCAATCCGATCCAAATTCCTCGTTACCGTATCTTCATCGACCTCCTAGTTACTATTATCACCAATTCCGCAATTAACTTATTCTTCCAGGGCAGCCATACTCACGGCTTAGTCAAATCCCCTCGTTACTATTGACACGACCTTTCCCAAACATATTCCAAACTTTCATCTCGTCCTCGTATTATTTCTAGAAAAATTTTTGGCAGAGTTTCCTCTGTATTCCTTACAATCCCAAAACCTGCACGCAGGAAATACCAGGGATGCCTCACAGGGCCAACACATATACATATATATCATATCGTATCGTGTCACAGCCGCATAGGGCTCTCGATATTCTTAAAAGTCTGAAAATAATGGACTTAACTCATGTGCTCAGCATAACTGTACATGTTACCCTTTCTTATTTACTTTCCTTTTCGATCTTCAACTTCACATTTCAATCGTACCAATACCGTGCTCGGCATATGCCTTTCGTACCTTTACTTACCTGCGTGCTTTATAGCTTCCCATCTCGTTAATCACCTTCTTCTGTCAATGCCATTCTTCTGCTGAAACCAAAGGTTAGCATAAGATATCTCATTTCCTATGACTCAGCTCTATGGCATGATCTAAGAAGTGAAAGAAGAGTAACCACCCTAGATGCCCCGTAGCCTCCTGTTTATAAATGTGGCCGGCTTCACACCATAAACAGGACTCTACCGGACACGACTTTGCAGACAACCCCTAGGACGAACTGCTCTGATACCAATTTGTCACACCCTAATTTCCGTTAGGGCATGATGGGCACCCGACCCTTATTTAGGGCCGATCGAACCCACTGCCTCACATAATACTCATAATCACGCTAGCTTTCAAATCATGACACAAATACATAACGAAAGTTTTTCGAAGGATAATATGCATTTACTTTTCTTGAACCAAATAAAACTTGTAACATATAAAACTTATAATACAATGCGTAATAAGACATCGGCTTACATAGCCGCTTACATAACCGACATCTTATACCCACGATACTGTCTGCAAAGTCTCTAGCACAGAACATGAAACCAAAACGTAATTGTCACAACCCAACCCCGTAGGCCGTGACTAGTGCCCGAGTTGGGCACCCAAACGCATTCGTCAACCCCGAATCACACACAGCTGGCTTATGCCGATACAAATATCAAATGCTACTTCAAACGCATCTCAAACTCAAACATATATATATATATCGAAAGCCGATAAGGCTATCCGATGGCTCACTGGCCCAAAACATATAATATACAAACTCATCCGTGCAGGGTAGGCACACAACCCACATATACGTCTACAGACCTCTAAACAAACCCAACAGAATCATATGACGGGACAGGGCCCCGCCGTACCCCTGAACACATACACACACGCACACATGCAACGAACGAGTATATACCAAGATGTAGGCTCCGGGATAAAAGGAGCACTCCAACACAGCAGGATAGGTATCCTAAACTGACGGATCACCAAACTGGTCGTCTGTACCTGCGGGCATGAAACGCAGCCCCCCCCGAAGAAAGGGGGTCAGTACGAAATATGTACTGAGTATGCAAAGCAGGAAATACAGTAAATAACTGAGTCACACTCGAAACAGAAGTACCGAAAGTAAGTACATTTCCAAAATGCCAAATGTTTATTTTTAAAATAGAAAGCATGCAAAAGAACACGAGAAAATATGGTCGCACGCCCGTCGATGGCGCCATAACACAAGATAACACCGAGAAGGTTTCAAATCTCCGTACAACCCCGAACGCAACACATCATCACAACACATCATAAGCCATATCACAAAGATAACTCCATAAACGGAACCCGCCCTATGGCGAGGTCTCGGAACCGTAACACAGCATAACACCGGAATATATCATAGTGCGCACGACAACAAAACCGGCCCGGGAACCGGCGAACGATGTACCAACAAACCGCACGAGCAGAGTCGTGAGTAACCAAATGCATAAAATCATTATCATAGGTTCAAAAGTAAGTAAAATGACCGTACTTGGGAACCGGGAAAATCGTCATACCAAACTCTCTCAAACGTCATCAGGAAAGTACAAAGGAAGGTCGCGGGACCCACGGACGAGTGTCAACCCGAGCCGGGCCCGCCTATGGAAAACATACTCATCACACGTCATACAACCTCCCACAACGATATCGAGGCAATCCGAGCCCTTAGTCGAAAGTTATGAGCGTTCGTAGTTTCAACATCGTTTAAGAATAAAATTCTTATGAAAACCAAGTTTTATGCAACTTTAAAATCAATTTTTTTCCAACAACATCAAAAACCAATATTTTCTCACATCAACATACGAGTACCAAAAGACAAATGCGAATCATAGACATGCTCGGATTATACGAATGGAATTTCCTCGAGGCTAGTATCATAGCCTATATTGAACTAAGACATGCCAAAAGAAAGAAGGGTTAAGCTTTACATACCTCGCTCGCACCCAACGCTAATCCAAATCAAACTTATACCTTGAATTCTCCAAGATCTACATAACATCAATAAATACCAACGTCAACCAAACATTTAGAAGTTCATTTCCAACTAACACATAATCCTACGGAAAATTGGGCAGCACTTCCTTTATAAATGGACCAACCCCGAGAATTCAACTCGGCCAAATTCAACAACACAACAAACCAACAATCATTCCAACAATATCCACAATCAATTCGAAACGCATTCGAACATTAAAAATCCTTCTCCACACATTCCAACAATATTCCAATTATACTTACTATAGCTACATACTTACAAACCAACATGTAATCAAACAAACGCTTATTCAATTATCAATCCAAAACCATTCAAACAACATTCAAGAACTCTTTACATAATTCATACAATATTTCCATCAACCCAACAAATACTCCATTCCACCCGAAATGGTCCCCAAACCCGAGAACTTCAACTCTAACACATTCCTTGATTTCAAAACATGATTTACTCCAACAATCTATACTCTAACCATGCCATTTCCATAAACATGAAAATTACACTAAATGCACCAAACCTTCCAAATCAGCCCCTAACACTTACAATACCAATTTGAGTCATCAAACTCTCACTTTCAACATAAAATCCACATAACAACAACAACCAAAACTCTAAGAAAAATTTGATTCATCTCTTGGCACACATGAAGGGCCTTATTCGGCCAACATACCAACATACACACTTCATGATTTTTATTCATTTCAACACACCACAATAACCAAACACACTACATAGTATAAATTCATTCCTTAACATACAAAATTGCCCATTTTCGGCCACAACAACCTCACACAACTTCCATGACTTCCATCCATTTCTACACTTCATAACAACATGCAAACACACTAAACACAATTAATTCATTATTACTACTACACAACACACCACACGGCTACAACACTAACATGCCATATCTCATGAATTCCGTCCATAACAACATACAACAACACACATAAACCTTCCATAACTCATAAAATAAGATTAGAATTTACCTTTCTTCACAACTCCTCAACTTGTCCAAAGTTGGCCAAGGATGAAAACGAACAATCCAACGCTTGAAACAACAACTCCACGTTACTAAGCACCCTCCAATTAGTAGGTTTGCTTGAAGAAATAATTTTTTTGGTGGCTTACTCTTGGTCTTGGTTTTTCCTTTTCTTGGCCGAATAGGTTGGTCTTTTTTTTGCTCTCAAGGTTCTTGATTTTTCTTGCTAATGAAGATGATGATATAATGGTCCCTTAAGTCATTCCTTTATTTCAAATAATGGCCAACCATGTGGCCATGGCCCACTCAAAGGTGGCCGGCCACATGGCTATGATTTACTCCCTCTCTTTCTTTCAATAATTGGCAAGTTCCACAATTTCCACTTTTGGTCCCGAAGTTTCTTTGATGATTCCATACCAATAACGTCATACACCCCTAGGTCACATGACAAAATCGAAGGTCACACGTCTCGACTTCATATTCCGGAATGGTCTTAATCCTAACTTTTCATAGTTAACCCGAATCGTCCCGTCGTTCAAAATACGGGATGTAACAGTAATACTTTGACTCGGCTGCACTCCGGAGAAAGTGGAGCTCGCCAATCCCGCTGGTACATATTCTGCTAATATCTTCAGCTCACCTGGGTGTACCTGCGCGGCATGAAACGCAGCCCCCAGAAAAAATGGGGGTCAGTACGGAATATGTACTGAGTATGTAAAGCATGACACAAAGTAGCGGGATCATACTGAAGTAAAGAGCTCAGAAAAATCATAAGACTTGTCTTTGAAAACATAAATCATGCATATCAATGTCATAAAATCATCATAAAAACATGTAACGTGCCCCGGCCCTCTAATGAGGGGCGCGGTGAGTAAAATCATAATATACATATATAAAATGTAAATATAACGTGCCCCGACCCTCTAAGGAGGGACGCGGTAATCAAAATCATCATACGCATGTACATGTAACGTGCCCCGCCCTCAGCCGAGGGACGCGGTAAAGGGAATCATCAGATGCCATCCTGGCCACCTCCCCCATATCATCATATCATATAACGTGCCCCGGCCCCGCAATCAAGGGACGCGGTAAATATAACGTGCCCCGGCCCTCTAGTGAGGGACACGGTGAACAATGCAATGAGGTGCACGAATACATGCCCTGGCCCGGGACGCAGTGAAGGACATATTGAGGCTGGCACGAGCAGAGTAGTGAGAAACCATATGCACATAAATCATTTTCAAAGACTCAATGAAGTAAGCTGAATGAATCGTCATTTAAAAATCGGACAATAGTCATAGCAAATACAGCTCGGACGGTGCTCGGAAACATATCAAACATCATAAGTATATCAAAGTATCGTAGGGACCATAATCGTATATCAAATCATTCCGAGCCCGCCTATGAAAATCAAAGTCATTATACGTTACAAAACTTTCTACGAACGTTTCAAAGCAATCCGGTTCTTTTTACAAAAGTTGCGGACATTTTAGACATGAAATCTTTTAGAAACAAAATTCTTTATGCATTATTTGAAACCCAAGCATACATAAGACTTAAAAGCTATATGAAATATGTCACATTATGGGGCAAATAAGATTCATATACATACTCGGATTGTAAGAGTGGAATTACCCCCAAGGCACCAGTCATGTCATACCTTAGTTACGTCTAAGACATGCCAAGAAGGAAAAAGTAAGCCTTACATACCTTAGCCGCTTCCTAAGCTAATCCGAACATACGTCTCGGCTTCTCACGATCTACAATAATGTCATTAGGTATCAACCATTAGCCATAACACTTGAGAATCCAATTCCAAATTAACACTTTGTCTACAAAAATTTCGGCAAAGATTTCCTATAACTTTAACATCCCCGAGAATTCAACTCGGCCAAATCAACAACAACCAAACCAAAAATAATAATAACAATATCAATAATCAATTCATAAAATGTTCAAGACAACTCAACCCATATCTTACTTTGCCCGAAACTTTCAAATACCATAAGAACCATCACAACACATTTCTTTCTTTCAAATTCATCAACTATGCCAACAATTCGCATGTTAACAACATTATCTTCATAAATACAAGAAACTACACTTGAAATCACATTATGTTCTAAATCAGCCCACAAACACTTACAACTTCAATTTGCGTCATCAAACCGCCATTTTCATCACATAATCCACAACAAACAACAACCAATACACTACATAAAATTAGTTCATTATGTTCTACCAAAATAGCCCCTACACGGCCAAGTTTCCATTCTACATGATTCCATGAATTTCATTCGTTTCTACATGCCAAAACATACACAAACCATCCCTAACAACATCAACCAAACATTAAATAGAATTTGTTCATCATGCCTTCACCAAACAACATGCACACGGCTACACTTCAACACACCATACTTTCATGAATTCTATTCATTTCCACACTCCACAACATCCACAAACCATGCATAACACATGAAAATAAAGATTGAACCTTACCTTTCCTCCAACTTCCCTTCTCGGCTAGACTCCACTTGCAAGAACGGATGGTTTTCTTGTTCCAACAACTACTCCACGTCGACGAGGACCTCCCATTTAGTAGAAAGGCTAGAAGAAAGGAATTTTTCATGACCAAAATTGAGGGCCAAGTTCGGCCAGCCCCCTATGGCCGAATGCCCACTCTCTCTTTTCTTCCATCTTTCTTGAGTTTTCTAGACTTTGCAAATGATGAATTTGTCTTCCCTTTCATGACTTATTCACACACACACACACACACACATATATATATATATATATATAAATGGGGGCACATGGCCAGTCATGTGCCCTTTATTTTCCTCCAATTTTTCTCAAATTTTCTAGAATTTTCATAAACTATAAAAGATGAATTGTAGTCTTGCTTAGTCATTCCATACATGTGTATATATATATAGCTCCACAAATATGTAATGTACACATATGCCATCTCATGGCATGAAAATATTGGCCAACCATGGGTGGGGCCCACTTTCCACTATACATGGCCACTTTGGCCTTTCATGGCTATTTCATGAAATAATTTTTCCAAATTCCAAGTTGCCCTTACTTTTCCTTATTCCAATTTTACCCTTAATGCTCCATACCAATAAAGGATGAACGTGCAACTTATGCATTCTTAACAAAGCCGGAAAAATTTAACCTTGTCTTTAACTTTTCGCAACTTACCCGGAATGTCCCGACGTACGAAATACGGGATATAACATAATTGGATTGTTTGAATATTGTGCGGATTGTTGGAAATGTTCTTGAATCGTGTTTGAATGGTTTTGGATTGGTATTTGAATATGCGGTCGTTGATGTTAGTTTGAATATATGAAGTTGAATGGAATATGCATGAATGTTGTCGAATTATGTAGAAAGGAATTATTAATGTTAGAATGCGTTTGGAATTGCTTATGGATATTGTTGATGTGGTTGTTGGTATTGTTGTTGGATATTTGGCTGAGTTGAATTCTCGGGGTGTTGAGTTTACGGGGAAATGTTTTAAATTTCTGTAAATAAAGTGCGAACTTAAAATGGGATTCCGAGGTGCCTATGACTAATGTTTGGTGTCTAATGACGTGTTGTAGATTTTGAGAAGCCGAGACTTGAGTTTGGATTAGCTTAGGAAGCAATCAAGGTATGTAAAGCTTACCTTTCTTTCTTGTGGCATGTTTTAGACGGAAGTAAGCTATGATATGTTATGAGCCTTCGGGGTAACTCTATTCCGAAGTTCCGAGCATGATTATGATTCATATTTGCTTCTTGATGTTGGCATCCTTATATGGTCAAGCCATGGCTTATATGTCTTTTGTATGGTTGGATTTCAAAAGTTGTATAAAAGTTTTGTTTTCAAAAGAGTTTTGTTCCTAAACGATTCTGAAACTACGAACGACCGTAACTTTCAAGAAAGGGCTCGGATCGCTTTGATGTCTTCGCAAATGATTTCATGACGAGTAATGACTTTGATTTTCATAGGCGGGCCCGGATTGGGTTGACGCTCGTCCGTGGTCCCGCGACTTTCTATGTTTGGTTTTAACGACCTATTTTTTAAAGAACTTAATATGACTTTCGTCCCGACCCCCGAGTATGATTACTTATTTATCGGTTGAGTCTGAAATAAGGATTTTTATGTATGTGATTTTGATACGTAACTATGGTTTCTGAAGTTCGGGTTGATATGTTCCCGAGTGACATTCGGAAGAAAAATCTGATTTGACTATTGTTTCGGTTTTGAAATAACAGTTCGTTTTGATTATCCTATTAGGTCTTTGTAAGTGTTTTGCATTGCATATGGTTTCCCACGATTCTGCTTGTGCATTTTGTTGTATGTCTTTCGCCGAGTCCCAGGCCGGTGGTGTGATCGTGCGCACTATGTGATATTGCCCGCTGGATTCTTGGCCGCGGTATGCCGGTATGTGATATTGACCGCTGGATTCTTGGCCGCGATGCAGATGTATGTGATATTGACCGCTGGATTCTTGGCCGCGGTATGCCGGTAGATGTGATATTGCCGCTGGGTATTTGGCCGCGGTATGTGTATATGTGATATTGCCGCTGGGTACTTGACCGCGGTATGTGTATATGTGACATTGGCCGCTGGGTACTTGACCGCGGTATGTGTATGTGTGCCTATGATATGTGATTTTAACAGTCTGGATTATGATCAGTCGGTTAATGTCAGCTCATATGATTTGTTCTATTTTCTATATATATGAGATAGAAACGTTTTACAAAAGAAAGCTAAGCATTTTGGCATTCGAATTATCACATTTGTCTTCTGTACCGCCTATGTATGATTTGTACTTCAGGTGCAAGCCCTTTGGTATTTTGGATTTTTATGCTCATTTTCTCGCACTCCTACTTTGGTTATGACCTCGTTTTTTAGTATGCCATGCTTTACATGCTCGACATATTCCGCATCGACCCCGCTTTCTTCGGGGGCGTGTTTCATGTCGCGCGGGTACCCACGGATGAGTAGGTGATGTTAGCAGAGATGTTCCAGCCGGATTGGCGAGCTCCACTTCCTCGCAGTGCCGCCGAGTCGAGTGCTTTTGTATGGTGTCCGGAGTTATGGTAGAGACTTTGCGACGTGTTGTGTGTGTATAAGACGTCAGTTTGTAAGCGGCTATGTAAGCCGGTGTATTATTATGCATTATGTTGCAGATTTGTTATGACTACAGATTTTATTTGACTTGAAAAGGACGAAAGGCATGTTTGTTTTCGGAGAAAAAAAGAAAAGATTTTCATTATGTGCTTGTGTCATGTTTTGCGGGCCCAGTATGATTATGAGTATTACGAAAGTCAGCGGGTTCGCTCGGCCCTAGGTAAGGGTCGGGTGCCCATCATGCCCTATCGAAAATTAGGGTGTGACACTATATCTAACAGATATGTATACGAGTGTCCAGTTCGGGCACTAGTCACGGCCTACGGGGTTGGGTCGTGACAAAAGTGGTATCAGAGCAGTTCATCCTCGGAGTGTCTACAGACCGTGTCTAGTAGAGTCTTGTTTATCGGTGTGTTGTGCACCACATCTATGAACAAGAAACTACAGGACATTTAGGATGTTACCTTTCTTTCATATCTAAGATCGTGCGATAGAGCCAAGCCATAGGAAATGAGATTCCATATACTAATCCTTGATTTCAGCAGAAGAACGACATCGACAGAAGAAAGTGACTGATGATATTGGAAGTTACAAAGTACACAGGTAAGCAACAATATGAAAGATGTATGTCGGGCAAGGTATTTGAAGTACGATCGAAATGTAAAGTTGAAGATTGAAAGGGAAAGTGTAACAGGTGCAGTTTGAGTGGGACATGCGAGGTAAGTTCATCATTTTCATACTGTTGTTGATATCGGGAGCCCTGTGTGGCTGATATGATATATATATATATATATATATATATGTTGGCCCTGTGAGGCATTGTTGGTATTTTCTGCGTGCAGGTTCTGCGATAGTAAGAAATACAGAGGAAACTTCGCGCCAAAATTTTCCTAGAAATAAAAAGTGTCACGACCCAACGCCATGGGCCGTTACTAGTGCCCAAGCCGGGCATCCGTATACACATGTTACCTATAATCATACATCGCTAGCATGAACGAACTGATATAAGCATAAAGGAAGACATAGGCAAGTCAAAGCTACCTGTCTCCCCGACGAGTTATAACCTTTACCAATATCGCACAAAAGCCGGCAAGGTCGTCATATATATCTATAGGGAACGTCCCAACAAAACATAAGCCGAGAAGGCTATCTTCATACACAAACCTGCCATGATAAACATATATATGTCTACGCAAGCCGACAAGGTCGCCACTACAAATGGGTACGCCCCAACACAAGTCATAACCATACA
>NW_026715428.1:0-19748 GCF_029784015.1 Lycium ferocissimum | reverse complement strand
CTTTGCCTATCATGGCAGTTTTGAAAATTTTTACCTTCATTTAAGGGCAAATTTGTAATTGTGTCTCAATATCAAATTCTGGAAGCATCGTCATTTTGCTCATAATACACCAGCCTAAGGTAAAAGCCACAGCAATAGGGGGACCCACTGTTGTACTTCATATCTCCGTGTGAATCCATGGAGTTCCTTAATTAGTTTTTTACTTTTTCTTTTTCAGTACACAAGTTGTTAATAAAAAATAGTAAATCTACTCCATAAATTCCATTTTATCTTTTAGGTAAACAAAATAAATTTCTATATCATGTGTTTTACTCAGTGATATAAAAAAAGGGAAAATAACACTCTATGGCATTTTGGGTAAAGTATTTACCCCAAATGGCCATAGTGTTGTTTTTCTTACATTTTAAGCCTTCATCCCATTTTTTAAAAAAGTTGTTACCCAAGATAGCCACCCCCCCTCCCCTCCCCCCCCCCCCCCATATCAAACTCCAAGATGCTATTTTTTTCTTTTCAAATCTCTTTCTAATGTTGGTGTTTTTTTTAAGAGTAAAGTGTGTATAAAACACATACACTATGTTACACTTTTAATATCGTATAAACACTGTATAATAAATGTAGCATAAAAGCGTAGAAGTGTGTATAAACACCTCTATACGTTATTATACATTTTTATACAAGGTTTATACATTATCTAAATGTATCGTATAAAGTTGTATAAAGTTGTACATTATTATATAATACCGTATATACAAGTCATGCGTCATAATTTGTTAGGTCTTAGGTTTGTAATTTAAAAATATGGCTACCCAAATGTAACTTTGTGTGCTAAATTGTACATTACCTAAATTTCCCCATAAAAAATGTGATAGATAAGAAAACTATTTTAATACTATTCTAAAAGATGAATTAATTATGAACATTATAATTCTTTGGTGTAAACAATGAAAAAAAGATGTTTAGAATTGTTCTTCTAATTTTTTTTTACACTTGTAATAATTAAATATTTTGCAAACACGATGGAATAAGATAGAAAAAATTCATAAAAAAGAATAGATATATTTATATAGACGATGGAATAAGATAGAAAAAACATAAAAAAAAGAATAGATATATTTATTTAGCAAAAGAAACTTTTCATGAAGTCATTTTTTTTGGAGGATAAATTAGTACATGAAAATATGATCCGCTCAATCCGTTCAACTTGGATGGGTTAATGATCTTGCTACTTCATTTTTTAACTCAACCCACTTTGTCATGTCCGATTCAACACATATACAAATTCTATTATTTTGTCGCCTAGATTGACCCTTGAGAAACTTTTTTAAAATATACGATATATAACCATCATAAGTAAATAATAATTTTTATTAGATGATTAACGAAAGAAGACAAACAAATAAATTAAAACTTAATTAATAATAAGAGTTGGGTGGTTTGAGATATGAGTAATTATTTAGCCCAATTCTTTCTACAATTGTTCAACCCATTTTCACCATTCAAATTCAATTCAACCCTTCCATTTGATATCCCTAATGAACACTATTATTAAGTTTCTAAACCAATGCATTATGACCACTTTAATGTACCATCTATCTTAATTCTTACATGAATAAACGAATCTTTTATATTATAATTTGTTCGTGAATCAAATACTCTTAATTATTATACATTAAAGAGCCTACTCATTAAAAACATGAACTATTCACGACTATTAAATATATATTAATTTATAAGGTATTTTACGTAAATTTTAACTTTGTAATAGACAATTAAAGAAAGAGTAGGTAAATATGTGTTTATTGCAATTCTAACCCCAAGTAAACCTATTATCTAGATGCAATTTTGCACGAAGATTTTTTTTTTTTGAAAAAAAAAAAAACTTTGCTTGTGAATAAAATAGGCAAAAAATCATTTCCAAATGTGTAATACAATATTAAAAATAGCAAGATGTCACGTGTAAGTATAATAGGAGACGAACGTTTTCTCCTATTCAATGTTAAAATCTAAACAAGAACAAGTATTAAACTTCTAATGTAATAGCTTGTGAATACCTAAACAAAATTAAAAACTAGATGTTAGGCGATGCGCATCTGCCTTACATATCTAGTTTGTGAAATAGAAATTCCTTTAGGGCACTTCGCAGAATTGCCCTTCTTTTGGGGTGGCCTTTAAATTTTGCCCCTCATATTTGAAATTTTTAAATTTTGCATTTTCGCTATTTAAAAACCCATAGTGCCTCCAAGTGCCACCCACACACAATCAAAATTTTTAAAAAAATTCGAGGTAGTTTAAAATTCGCTATGCCCCCACCCCGCATACACTTGTGAAGGAATTACCAAAGTTATGCCGGACCCGGCATACTTATGCCTTATGGGCAGACTTGGCATAAGTATGCCGGGTCCGACATAACTTTGATAATTCCTTCACAAGTTTATGCCGGGTCCGGCATAAAAGTTTGCCCATTAAAAGTATGCCCCCACCGGCAGACTTTACCTTGAAGCATATATATATATATATATATATATATATATATTTTTTTTAAACTTTTCAGTAAACTTTTTAGTAATGCCTTAATTAAAAGTGTGTCCCATAAAACATAACTAAAAGTATGCCCCATAAGGCGTAAGTTTTTCTTAAGGCATAATTCAAAGTTTGCCTTATAAGGCAAAGTTTAAATTTTATTTGCCCCCCTAAATAGACTTTTAGTTATGTTTAACTATAAGTTCATTATGAGGGCGTACTTTAGTTATGTTTAACTAAAAGTCTGCCGGAGGGGGCAGACTTTGCCTTATATATAAATATATATATTTTTTTTTACTTTTCAAGGTAAACTTTTAGTTATGCCTTAACTAAAAAGTATGCCCCAAAGACATAACTAAAAGTATGCCCATAAGGCGGAACTTTTCCTTAAGGCATAACTTAAGCATTGCCTTATAAGGCAAAGTCTATGCCTGGGAAAAGTTCTTGCTTTTATGGGGTAATCTTCCTATTATGCCTTCACTAAAAAAATTCTGCCCCATAAGGCATAACTAAACTATGTCTTAGAAAAATTACGCCTTGTAAAGACTTTTAGTTATGCCGTGATCCGGCATAACTTTAGCTTTTTCTCAAAGATTGTATGCCGGATCCGCATACACTTCTCCAGTCCGCCTTGCGAAATTATGTTTTTTTATTTTATGCTTGAGCGGGAGTTCGAACCCGAACTTCATGTATTCGCCCACCTTTCCAAGCGAAGGGCACAACTTAAAGACCACAAGTATGAGGCAAAATTTAAAGACCACAAATTTGAGGGGTAAAATTTAAAGACCACCCCAAAAGAAGGGCAATCCGCGCAAAAAAATGATTCCTTTAGGATAATAAACAAAATTTTGATAAAATAGATACACTAAAGAATTTAGAATATTTAGACTTAAGAATATATCCAGAAAAGAAACATAGAGCATTAAAAGATCATAGTATTATAAAGTGTAATTTTAGTAACGGAGAACATATACTACATAGTGAAGACAAACAATTTAATACACTAGTTGATTTAGTCATAAATTTTAGTGAAAAAACTTAAGAAAATAATAAAGATATTACTAGAATATTAGAAGTCATAGAAGTTTCTCAAACTAATCAAAAGAAGAAGTTGGAAAAATTAGAGCAGAATTTTGATTACTTAAAAAAGCAAGAATTAGAATTAGAACGAAAAATTCAGATTTTAATTAACAAATTGAATTTAGAAAAATCGCCTATAAAGATTGAAATAGAAAAGTTAATTAAGGCTATTCTAGAAAAGCCCAAAGAAATAGAAATAAAGACAAACCAGATAATAACACAAACGACACAACAAATAGAAAAACTAAATAATGATATTAAAGATTTGAAAAAGACATTAGAAGAGCTTAAAGAAATTACTCTTTCATGAACAAACTAACTATAGTTCAACAAGAAGTCTCAAAGTTAATAGAAAAAATCTATATCTTTACCACAAGACTATAGAGACTACATACCTAACGCTAAATCTGATCAAATAGTACTAAAACAGAATATTACTATAATTTCTTTATTATTGGAAATAACTAAGAACGTAGAGCAGGCAATAATTCCAAGACTAGAAATAATAAGCGAGCGCTTAAGAGTAATAAGTGAAACACAAAAAGAGAAAAATATAGAAACCCCAAAGAATAAAGAAGTTGAAGAATTAATAGAACAATTAAAGAAGGTTGAAATAACACCTCAGAAGGAAAAAATTAAAGTAATTAGAAAACCAAAAAAATGGACTTTCTTCCAATTAGATCAAGAAACGAAGGAGGACCAGAAAGGCGAGGACAAGAAAGACAAAGAGTAAGTTTTTCAGATAATAGAATAGGTAATAATCTTTTATCAAGAATTCTAAATAGGAGAAGACCAGAAGAAAACAATCAACAGCTAAGTGAGGTAATAGACGTAGATAGAGATATACAGATTTTTCAACAAAATCAATTAAAACTATTAAATCCAAGGACTTTATACAATATAGGACAGTTCTCTAGTACAGCACAATTATATAGACATTAAAGAGAGGAACAATTGTCAGCCATAGGAACTAAAGTTACTACAATAAATCTAATAAATCCAGAGGCGATAAGACAAATAAAAAATACTGGAAGAAGTTTAATGCATATGAGATTAATAGTAGTAGGATTAAAAGGATTAACTAGAAAGAACTTAGAAACTAAAGTTTTAATAGTAATTTATGACGATAGATGGTCAGACATGAAAAAATCAATAATAGGACTAATGGAAGTAGACATGACAAACAATGGAGGAATCTTTTATATTAGCCCAGACTTTATAATGAATTTAGTAGAATTTGAAAAACACATAAAAATAGGAATACAGACTAAGGGATATGAAGAGATGTGTGACGGTAATAATTTATTAATGTGTGTACGATTTTTAGGAAAAATGACTAATAATAGTAATACAAGATTTAAATTAAGGTAGAAGATGTAGTAGAAGTAATGGGAAATAGATGAATAATACTAATAAAACCCATAAAAATAAATCCTAAAGAATATGCAGGAATGGAATGGAACCTAGAAGATTTTAATAGAAAAAAGATTCTGCAGCCAGAATCTCACCTAATGTACACTAATGCTAGGGGAGAGACATCTATACGTTTCACCAATTATAATTATACACCACAAAAAGACATAGAAGAAAGTACTTTAGACGAAAATAAAATTACAGATTTTTTTTTTATGAATACAGAACTAATACAAGACGAATTTGCGGTAGACATAGCTATAGAAGAAGCAAAAAAACTCCATAAAGATAACAAAAATATACTTTTTAGATGTAAAGGATGTAAGTTAGGAGAACTAACAATAGAAGAAACCATAAGTCACTTTAAATTATGTGAAGGTAGAACTGATAATTGGGGATATAGAGCATGAAGTAGTAGAAAATGTGGAAGACGATATACACCCCCAGGGTTTAGTCTGAATAACACAAGAGCATTTAAAGGGAAAAATACAATATGGAATACTAATATATAAAATGTCTATGTCTCTGAAATAAATAGGACATATGATAAGAAAGTCTTCAAGATCAAAGGGACGGTCATGCTCACCCTGGAAACTCGAGAGAAAGCCGAATGCGTCTATCAGCCACGGGTCACGGAAGTGGATCCGACCTGATACTTTGCATTCATAAAAGAATGCAACAAGTGCAGGTCAGTACAAACAACAGTACTTGTAGGCATCATCGGCCGACTAAGCATAGTTAACACAATTCATAAAATAAAACAGATAAGTAAGGAAACTAACAAGTATAAGACAATGCAATCAATTTCAATAGTCCGTCATCACCTACGTAGAGTATCTAATCCCAACTGTCCCAAGTATGAAGGTATCCAATCCAATATCACAATACAACACCAAACATCACAATAAAGTCATAATGCAATGCAATGCAAAGAATGGCATGAGTGCAATGCAATGCCATGCAAATGCGGTGTACACATGTACCCGTACGGAAATATCGACGTCTCGTAGCACAACCCGCCGTGACTCGCGAAGTCTAAGTGCCACCCATCCTGAATCTTTGCCCACAGACACGGAACCCGGATCTTTTCCCACGGGGGGTTCTCATTGGCACCACCCTGGGGGACCCGCGGAGTCCATGCACTAACAACGATTCTGGAATATCATCGGAATCGGCCCTGCAACAATGATGCCGGAATAGATCATCGGACATCGGCCATCTCACAATCACTGAAGTAAAAGAGTTGTCAAATATCAGTTTCACACAATCAACAATTCCGGAATTGAACCTCCGATATCAGCCATCTCACAATCACTCAAGTAAAAGAGTTTGTCAAATATCAGTTTACTCAATCAACGATACCGGATCATCACCGGGGATTGGCCATGCATCATGAATGAGTGAAAATGCGTGCAATGCATTTGTCGACATCAATAATTAAGTTCAATATCACAAGTACCAACAATGGGGTGCACCAACAATGTATCATATCACAATACCAACAGTGGGTATGCCAACAATATATCAATATCACAATTCTAATAGTGGGTATGCCAACAATGTATCAATATCACAACTCCAATAGTGGTATGCCAATAATGTATCCGAACCACAAATACCACAGTGGGCATGCCAATAATATATCCAAATCAAGATGAATAACAGGATCTAATATCTACCAACAACTCATGGCCTCAAGTCAACACCATAGAACAGTCAAGCACAACACAACGGGGTGACTAGTCCCAACACACAACAGGGCCCAACCTAAGGCAATATCCAACCCAACTTCATACCCAAAGGTTCACATGCTGTCTCCAACAATATAATCTAAATATGTTCTTCGCTATACAAACTCTCACCAAGGGTAAGCCATAACCTACCTGAATGGCCGAACCGCAACACCAACAACTCACTCCTTTGCCTTGCCCTTCCGCTGAACCTCGGAACCAAAGTAGTCTAAGCATAATCAAATTCTAGATTAGAAATCATGAAGAATGATGCTAATATTGCTACTATTTCAATTAGGTCAATTCTAACCATAGAAATTAGGGAAACGAGCCTAAAAGGGTAAAACGGAAAATTCGGGAACAAAATACCAAATTAAGTGCTAGGTAATCATGATCCAACCACTAATTGTTGATTTAACTCAATGATTAGCCTAATTTATGATTTCAAGCAAAACCCCCAAATTGGGTATAAACCCCAAGTCTTTGATTCCGAAATTCAGCGCTACAAGTGAAAGATATATGATCAATAAGCTTAGATTAGTCAATATCTAACATAAACATCCAACTTATCATTAATAAGCCTAGGAACGATGTTCTTCCACAACCCTCTTTCAACTCCCATCACCATGGGTTTATTAAGGGAAAAGGGGGAATCTAACATGATAATGGTTAAAGGAAGAATGAAGAAATAAGTAAGATTTACCTCTAAGATTCTCCTCCAAATATCCCTAAGAACAGTTCCCTCAAGCTCAAATATCGACATGGGACATAATGAGGGTCTAAAGGCTTTTAACACTTTATTAATGTTACTAACTGCCCGTCACCCGCTTCAGCGGCACTGGATCGCCCATGGGCAGCTCGCCGGTCAAGCCTAAAATGCTGGACCGCTTGTTGTCCAAGGTTACCGCCAATGGGCAGTTGCATTACCCTTGCAGCCGGTGCCGCCAAAGCGAGCACCAGACACCAGAAAACTTCCCAAATTCCGCAATTCGATCTGATTTTTCGACTAGTTCTATAAAAATGCATTACGAACGTGCCCGTGGCCTCAGAATTCCCAACGGAGGTCTCATTAACCGAGTTAACCCCTGATGCCTTAATTCCAATTTCGAAACTCAAGTCCCGAAATGCATCCGAGTGCATTGGGAACCGAACCAAATACACACACAAGTTCTAAACATCCATCCGGACCTCTCGGAATCGACGGAATTCAGAAAAAGGTTCGTTTGCCCAAAAGTCAACTTTGGGTCAATCATTTTTCACTTTAAGCCTACAATTCCCAAAAGATGCCCGAATCCGGTCTAGACACCTCGAAAAGCGTGTCAACCGTCCCCTCGGGTCAAAAGTGAGGTAATTAATGCTCGAAAACGGGTGAAAATACCGAAAAGACTATGACGACCAAACTGGTCGTTAAATCAGATACTAATTGAACCGTTGCTCGTCCTCGAGCGAAGAAAAGAAGAAATGTAGGGAAATACCTGAATCAGTGAATAACTGAGGATATCGGCTACGCATGTCGGACTCGATCTCCCAAGTAGCCTCCTCCACAGGATGGTGCTTCCATTGCACCTTCACAGAAGCAATTTTCCTTTGACCTCAACTTCCGAACCTGCCTATCCAAGATGGCGATAGGCTCCTCCTCATAAGTCAAATTCTCATCAAGCAATATAGAATCCCAACGGATAATGTAGGTACCGTCGGTATGGTACTTCTTTAGCATCAAAACATGAAAGACCGGATGAACTCTCGCCAAGCCTGGCGGCAATGCTAACTCATTAGCTACATCACCGATACAATCCACGATCTCAAACGGACCAATGTACCTGGGGTTAAACTTGCCCCTCTTACCAAACCTCATAACACCCTTCATGAGTGAAACCTTCAATAGAGCCTAGTCACCAATAGCAAACTTTAAATCCCTGACCTTCCAGTCCGCATACATCTTTTGTCGACTCTGAGCTGCCAAAAGCTTGGCCTGAATAACTCTCACCCTATCAAGGGACTCTCTCAATAGATCCGTACTCTAAGGTCGAGCCTCAAATCCATCAAACCAACCAATCGGAGATCTACATCTCCTACCATATAAGGCCTCAAAAGGCGCCATGCCAATACTCAAATGATAACTGTTATTGTACGCAAACTCTACCAAGGGAAAGTGCTGATCCCAATGACCACCGAAATCAATAACACACGCTCTCAACATGTCCTCGAGCACCCGAATAGTCCACTCGGACTGGCCATCGGTCTGGGGATAGAAAGCTGTACTAAGATCCGGGGTACCCAACTCCTCGTGAAATGCCCTCCAAAATCGGGAGGTGAAGATAGTACCCCGATCAGATACAACAGAAATAGAAACCCCATGTAATCTCACAATATTCTGAATATACATCTTAGCTAACTTCTATACCCCATTTTAATTGGATTAAATTAGAGTACAACATATTGGAGATTCCTAAATTAATTAACTAATTTAAGGAGTCGTCACCTAATTAATTTAGAGGTGAATTAGGACACTTATCAATCACTTAATATTAACTCCGTTTAAAGTCTACTAACCTAAGATTCTAGGTAAGAGTTCAATTAATCTAAAGGGAAAGTGTTAAGCACCCTTTAAGATCCGTATTAAAACGGTTAACCGTCCGAACTTAAATTTATTAAAATAAAACTAAACTGGATGTAAGAGTTGATATAAATGAGCATATTAATGTCTAACTTATGGCAGTGATTAAATATCAAGAAAGAAAGAGCATAGTGACGTTATTTTGGACTAAAATTTTGACAATAGTGAACTTAACCATTTCAAAATGATTTTCCATTTTTATGACTAAAACCAAACCTGCATTGCTTTGTAAAGTCTGGTTGCCAAACATTTCCGTGGAAAACTGATTTTTGTTTTCCTTTTTTTTTTTTTTAATAAAAAATTTCACCAAAGTTATCAATGACCTGCTATTTCAAAACTAGATTTACCTAAAACTGAAAAAGGGCCTTGGACTTAGCTAGATTAGCCTAATTTCATTCAAGTAAAGATTACTACCCGCACATCACATAAATATCATTAAGATGAATTAAAACAAGAAACAGACAGCATCAAAACCAACATAATATTCATAAAAATAAAATGAAAGAGAGCCACGACAGGATATAAGCCATGTCTCCTCATCTCCCATTTAGTCTCTATTCGGAAATATTTCAAGAGAGAGCGAGGGGAACGAATGAAGAGTAGATGTAGCTTCCGAGTTTAACAGCAACGTCGAGTCTCAAATCGAGACTCTTCGGCTCCATTGTTCATGCAAGGCAAATAAGGAACAAAAACATGAATTGGTAAGAAAGTGTCTGCCATTATCAATACCGAAAGGAATGAAAAAGAAATAACTTGAAAGGACCAACACATGAACTGGAGTTTAAGAACACTTACGTAAATCTTATAACATGAGACAAATCATATTCTATAGGTGATATTAGCAGCTTACTCCACAGCCATTAAACAAATTGTCCTTATATTAAATACTTGTGATAACAAAACTCCATGACTTAAGCACGTAGACGATACATATAGCCACAAACAGTTAGCCTCAAATATTTTAGCATGCAAAAGATAACTTAACCTTTAATTGAGGCAATTGCTTCATAGTGAAAAGATAACAATAATCTATAGCCCATGTCCTTTAATATTTAAAAAACAAAGAGTAGCTCCACACAGAAGCTAAGAGCTAATACATACATATTAGGAAAACATCAAGTTAACACCAAAAAAAAAAAAACTCCTATATCATGACTTTAAACATGGAAAATAGACTTGTAGTATTTTAAAGCATGAATGGTTAAAATCAGAACCTCCCTTATGATTTAACAATACAGGGCATCAACATGTTAAGTAAAAGTAGTCATTCCTAATAAGAATTCTAAAGCTCAGACACACATATTCATAAATAAATATTCTGTCCAAAATGGAAATTGACATCTAAAATAAATAAACTCATTTTCATGGATGTTTTTATTAATATTTGAACTTATCAAGAGCTTAAATGGGCAGCACGTAGGAGCAATATATTTAATTGGACATGATTTCTATAATATATGGATAGAAGATTAATTCCTAGAATCATGTGTTTCTACAGAAGCATTCAGACATATGAATGGGTCACAATAGATGGAAACGTCCATACAACACGATTTCTATAGAGAAAAAAAAAAAAAAAGGATACTAAACACATGAGCGTATATACTTGATTTTTTTTTTGAGAAAAGACATCATTTCCCCCTGGAACTTGGCAAAAAACTCACTTTAGCAACTAAACTTAACTTCGGTAATTATTTACCCCCCTAAACAACTTAAGCGATAATTATTTACCCCCCTTAGCGGCCTGGACCAGTTGAGTGTATTACACTCGCGCCACGTCATTGCCACATCATTGCCATGTCATTGCCACGTCATTGCCACGTCAAAAATTACCAACTCTTCATTTTTTTATTTTTTTTTATTATTTTTCTCTTTCTTCTACTTTCTCCTCATTCTCACCACACTTGCACCACTGCCACCAACACCACCGCCGCCCCACCTTCTTCCGCCCCTCCACCCCCACCCCAGCTGCATTGTGATTTCTTCATTATTGAAGAACACCACCACCACCACGCCAACCCCCACCCCAGCTGCATTGTGATTTCTTCATTATTGAAGAACACCACCACTACCACGCCAACCCCCACCCCAGCTGCATTGTGATTTCTTCATTATTGAAGAACACCACCACCACCACGCCAACCCCCACCCCAGCTGCATTGTGATTTCTTCATTATTGAAGAACACCACCACCACCACGCCAACCCCCACCCCCAACCAAACAACCAAACCCACCTTCTTCCGCCCCTCCACCCCCACCCCAGCTGCATTGTGATTTCTTCATTATTGAAGAAATTGCAATGTTCAATTTCTTCAACTGAGGCAATTTCAATTTCTTCATTATTCGGCCGAGAAAAACTATCAACAATTTCGCCACACACCCGCTATTTGAACCGTAAAATAACCATCACTTGAAGAAATTTTATTATTTTTTCTCTCTCCACCCCACCCCATCCCACCCCACACCCGCCCCTCTTCTTCACCCCACAAATTTTCGTTTCTTTTTGTTTATTCAAGTCAAATTCGTCTCTTCCCATAAAAAAATCTTGACGAAGGTATTGAAACAAAAATCACGGTCAACTTGCACTCCGTAAAGAAACTAAATTGAAAGAAACAAAAAATTATCCAACAAAGAGGCATATACATTTCGTGCAATTCATCAAGAAATTAAGCATTTCTTCAACGAAAATTTGTCGCTCGGTTCTACTTGGACCATTCCATTTCCATTCAAATTCGAAAAAAATAACTAGCAAATGTTAATGTAATTTTTGCAAAATTTGAAATAGCCCCAACACAATACAAGAGATCAGCAATACCATGAAATAGCCCCAAAACCAACCGCCAACCTTTCACCAAATGACCGCTGAAAAATGCGACTTTAAACCACCCCTTTCAGACGAAAAAAAAAAAAAAAAAAAAGGAAAACCATTAAGAGAATTAGGATGGAACCTTACGGGTATTGAATAAAAACTTGGAGAAATTGGGGTTTAGAAACTCGGTAGAGGGAGGCAAGGATGGTGGGAAGGAAGATGGTGGTGACGAGGTGGCTTAAGGGTGGAGATGGGTTGGTTTTGGGGTGAAGGAGAAGGTGGTTTGTTGGTCGGTTAATGGGCAATGGTAGCGGTGCAGTGGTGGTGTGATGGAGATCAGTGGGTGAAGGTGGTGGTGGGTGACGGTGACGGAGGGCGGGTGTGCGAGGTGGGTGGGGGGTTGGAAGAAGGAGAAGGGAAAAGAATAAGAAAGAAAAGGAAAAAGTTAATTTAAAATGGAAAATAAAATATTAAGAAAATATTAATATATCATCCAATTAGAAGATGACATCTGTACAGTTGAGACCACTTTTAGTGTTTATTTTTTCCTCCCACGCGCTTTTAAGAGATTGAGTACACTTTCTTGCCACGTCACCCGTTAAGGGGGGTAAATAATTATCAGTTAAGTTGTTTAGGGGGGTAAATAATTACCAGTTAAGTTTAGTTGCTAAAGTGAGTTTTGCTGCCAAGTTCTAGGGGAAAATGATGTCTTTTCTCTTTTTTTTTTTTTTTTTGATTAAGCACATGAGCGTATATACTTGATTTATGTTGGTTAAGTAAATTTATTATTACAGCAATGCTTCCTAGGATTCAAACTGAAATTCTAACAATAGCTTCTCTACACACATCATCTTCTTCTGAACTTCATGGATACTCCTTTGATACAACTACAAACCTAAAGCATGATTTTTTTAATACGACATTTTCTAACAAAGGAGAAGAAAGGCTCGAATCACCTTTTAATGGTGCAGTGAACGGGAGCTTTCGAGGTCTCAGATCTATTTCCCCTTTCGAGTCAGGCTCGTCGAACAGAGAGCAAAAGTACTAGTGTAGTTGATAAAAATACAAGCAAACGAGACTGAAAAATAAAAGTCCTAGGGTACGTAGTATTTATAGGTGAAAATCCTAGGGTTCAAGTTTGGGCGGGATATGAGACCCTTTTTCGAAATCCAATCCAAAAAATCTTTTCAAAGTGAACGTTGGCAGATTTTGGACGAACTTGCGGATCATCACGTGATCTATTCAGAGTTTCCCGAAATGATGGAATCTGCTATGGTCTTTGGAGATCTTTTATGTGATTTGGAGTGTGAGACGAGAAAGTTGCCAAATGGGAGGCAGAAAAAGGACGATTTTTGCTTGAGAAGGGGTGGACAAGGTCTGTTCACGACGTGATAAAGGTCAAAGTTTGTTGGAAATGAGAGATGGAGAGGGTAGGGGTGTATGCGGCTGAGCATAGAGATGAAAAGCTTGAACCCTAATTTGTTTCCCTATTTTGCTTAACTGAAGAGAAAAAAGGCTTTGGGCTGATTTGGGGTTTATTGGTGGGCTGTCTGAAATGTTTTCCTTTTTGGGCCTAGTTGATAATTGTATGAGCTAAAATAAGTGGGCTGCGAAAATATGGTCTTTTCCTACCTCAAAACATTTCTTTTTTGGGCTTCGTCATCTTAATAAATTAAATGCTTTACAATTATAACACATACTGTTTTAAAATAAAATATAAATATTATAAGTAGAAAATATACATATGAAAATACTACCAAATAATAATACTAGTAATATAAACTATACTAGTAGTAATTAGCGTAATAACTATTATTATAGTTACTACTAATACGTACGAATGATGACAACATATGATGATAATAATAATAATAATAATAATAATAGTACCACCATTATAGTAGCTGAATTAAAATGGAAATAATTACAATAATAGGTAAAAATAGATTATTAATGACTAGGAAGCGCAAGGAAATTGATTAGAGGAAAAGTGGGACAAAATTGGGTGTCAACAACTTGTCCCTCTTTGACCGAAAATGATGAAAGAGTTTTCAGGCAAAGAAGTTGGTGTAGTAGCCAATTTTGTCCCGACCAACACGTGCTGTCTCGAAAGGATTTATGGTAAAGGTCTTGAAAAGGATTATGGGGTATAAAGGGAAGTCGAAAAAAGTTACGGTCGAACTTCGTTTTCAAGTCGCCTACATTTTCGGGTTCTACAAGAATCAGACAGATAAGGCGATGTCGATTTCAAAAATTGTCCCAGTGTCAAATTATGGAGAGACTGGGTTAGGCGATTAAGATTTCAGAGAAAAGGACATGACCGAACTTGAAAGAATTTGAAATACCTACATATCCACGGATTTGTAGAAATGTAGTGAGGGAGTAGATCTTTGACCTCTTGCTGACGAGCTTAACTCAACTTTCAGCAATTGCCTCAGTTCACTGCTTAAGATTATGATCCACGAGTTGATGTGCGATATCAGCTTTAATCTTGTCATTTTCAAAAAGCCACAAGCTAAAAACAATTGTTAGTGATAAAGAAATATATGTAAATAAGACAGGGTTGAAGAAGTTTACACTTGTAACCCGTGTTTCAGAAGTTGAATCCACATCATACTTCGGAGATGAATCGAATTTATGGTTTCAACTTGAAGAAGAATTAAGTCGACATCGGTATCCACTTTAACGAACGCTAAATCCACATAAACGTCTGCTTTTAAAGAAAGCTAACACGATGATGATGTCCACTTTTATGGGGAGCTAATTTATGACCACATTCGAGTCCATATGTACACAATTCATAGTGCATAAATATTAATCCACGCCCTTATCCACAAAATCCATGCCCACGTCAGAAAACTCATGATGTAGAAAAAATGAATTCGCGTCCACATTCACATCCACAAAAATCTATGATGCACAAATATAAATCCACATCCACGTCCACATGCCGCTGTACAAAAAATATAAATCCACATCCACTTCCACAAACTTTAAGTGCAAAGAGATAAATCTACTTCCACGTCCACAATATCTATAATGTAGAAACTAAATCCACGTCCATGAAATTCACTGTGCTGAAATTTAAATCCACGTCTATACCCAAAATCCACAATGCCAAAACATAAATCCACGTCCACTTCCACAAACTTTATAATGTAGAAATATAAATCCACTTCCACGTCCACATCCACGAAGTCATTAGTGCGAAAATGTAAATCCACGTCCACTTTCACAAAATTTATAATGCAAGAAAGATAAATACACATCCACGTCCACAATGCTCATAATGCAGAAAGATATATCTACATCCACGTCCACAATATCCACAACGCCAAAAAAAATCCACGTTCACATAATCCACAATACTAAAATATAAATCCATGTCTGCTTTCACAATTTGTAATGTAGAAATGTATATCCACGTTTATATCCACATCCACAAAATCATTTGTGAAGAGATATAATTCCACATCCCGTTGTGATGGAAGTTAAATCTACAATTGTCTCCATGATTTGACATATGATGCAAGACTTCGATCCTATCATCTCATTAAATTCCACATTCTAAAAAGAACTTGTTAGCGACTTGAAATAAATAAATAAATAATTATGTACAAAGTGATGACAAAATCTAGGAATTTAAACTAATAACAGGTGACCACATCCGTATCCACTTTGAAGAAGGTTAAATTCACGATCATGTGCTCTTGATCCATCGAGAAATGCCACGAGCTGAAAACAACTTTAGTGGTAAGAATATGTGAATAGCCGGGTTTGAAAAAATTTACGCTCACAGCCCTTGGTTGAGAAGATAAATTCATGTCCACTGTTGCGATCAAAATTTCATGGAGAGTGGAACAACGTTCACCGTTTAGCGCAAGCCAAATTTACATCCACATTGAAGAATACTTGCCTTTTGAAGAAAGCTAAATCTTTGATCACTTCCATAATTAAAATTTGAAGAAGAGTCAAATATGTGCCATATCCATATTAATTGGAAACCTTGTCTCATCAAAGAAAATTGTGAGTTTAAAAAAAAATTGGTTGACTTGTGCTTGTCGGAACTTGGTCCTTGAATCGATTCTTGTCTGGGTCACATCCACGCTCTTCGAGGCCCCACCAGATATTTTGCTTTGCCAAGGAGTTTTAGTAATAAGTAATAAAGAATGTCTTTTCTTGGTTCTGAGTCTGATATCAGTAACAATTTCTTGTGTCAACAAGATATTCTCAACTATACTCCTGCCCCTCACAAATCCTGCTTGATTCTGAGAAATCAAATCAGGCAGTAAATGTACCATCCTTTCATGTATAACTCTAGAAAATATCTTATTAACAAAGTTGCTCAAACTTATTGGTCTCATGTCCCCAAATGTCTGCACATCTTGCTTCTTAGGCAACAGTACCAGATTTGTGTGAGTTATGTACCTTGGGAGTTCATGACCTCTGAAAAAATTCCACACCATGCTAAATATGTCTTCTCCAATAATGTCCCAGCATGCTTGGAAAAACATGCCTGTAAAACCATCAGGCCCTCCAGCACTTGCATTATTCAGACCAAAAACTGTATGCTTGACTTCCTCCTCCGGTAGGATCGAATAACTCTTCATTACGTTGGTGTGACCATGCTTGGTACATGCTTCAAAATGTCAAACTGAGTAGGGACTACACTTTCATAGAATTGAGCTTGGTAGAACCTAACAGCCTCCTCACAATTTCTGATCGGACTCGAGCATTGGCATGGGTTGAGAATTAACTTGTCACCGCAAAGATTCTCCTTCTTCCTTTTTAACATGTGCATGGAAGAATTTAGAATTTCTTATCACCATCTTGAAACCACTCCATACCGCTTTTGTTCCAATATTCCTCTCTATGGCATATACTCTAGTCAACTCGACCTCCACCGTTTCAATTTTGTTCTATTTTGGACAGTTGGATGCTCTTCAAAAATTCTTTCATGCACTTTAATCACTTCTTCAAGATTGGAAATTTTCTGAAAGAAATCTCCAAATGTTGCTCTATCCAGTGATGTACCTTCTTCATACTTTGGAGTTGAATTTCATGAAGGCATTGCCTTCCACCTCGCCTTCAGCTTAGCCTTGACTGTATCTATGAAGGAATCATGTTTAACCCAGAAATTGAGAAATTTGAATGATTTTCTCACAGTTGGAGCCTGGTCCAAGCATTCTATGAAAAGAGGGAGGATCGATCCCCGTTTGATCAAATGAGTTGTCCGTGACCGGGAAAAGTGCTAAACTCATAATTGCCCAAGCACCCGTCGACCTTTTGAACACACATCCTCGGCACTCTCCCATTCCACCAAGTGAAAACACCGCCCTTGTAGCCCAAATCGTAAGGTTACTTGTGTTTATCGCAGTTCAAAATCTTTCCACTTCATTTAAAGAAACTGGGTACCACCATATTTCTCTTCTTCATCACATATGACATTAAAGTCACCACCAAGCCATGGCAGTGTCATATCAGTTGCCAAATAATAAAGTGAATCCCACAGTTCAATTCTTTCCATTCTATCACATTTTGCATAAACAAGTGTGACAATAAACTCCTCATCAGAATTTACCTTATGAAGGTTTAAAGTAAGCTGTCGATGACGATCTATCGCAAGACCGTGACTCGATACTCTTTCATTGACAAATGCCCATATCTTCCCGGTAAATGTTACAAAAAGCATTCGAATTCCTAATCTCCTCCGTAACTTTCATTTGTAGATGTGTCTTGAAAAGGCTCCATAAGGCCTATAAGGAAAAATTTGTGTTTATTATGCATTGTTAAAAGCCTTTTAAAAGCTTTTTTTGTATTGACTGATCTAATATTCCATATTAGTGCATTCATCACTAAATATGGGATTTAGAATTGGCCCTCCTTGTTGTCACCCCAATAACTTGAGGTGATTGTTGGTACGTTGCTTTCTTTCTACCTCTCCCAACACCTTTGACAATTTGCCTAGTGACAAGTCACCCTCTTGTCGCATTTTGAAAATTTTGGGCAGTTGATTCTTCATCCATATCTATCCTTAACATGTCTGTAGATGGAACTACAATCTTATTAATTTCCTCAACTGCTGCACTTGTTTGGCCATTCATCTCCTTAGAAATGGCCTTTTGTACATCTAACCTCTTGGTCAAGTGCGAGAATATTCTGATTGTTCCTACTATTAGAAACCTTATCATGAAGCTTGTCCATCTCTGTGTTCACATCTTGGCTAGCATCTGCAACACTATTCTGCAGGTTTGATATTGTGAGAGCCTTATCTTGTAAACTTCTTCCATTTTGCCCGATCTCCTTACCAAACATTACCTCCAAGCTTGGCTGAAGGACTAGAAATCGGGGAAATCCTTCTTTGTCCGAGTTGCTTTGAGTTCGCACGCCATTTGTTTCCTCCATATCATCCTCCTTCCTGTCAAACATCATGTTGATTTCCTGTGAGGATGAAATAGAATCCAATGAATGAGTTTCATCAACTTCTTTTCCTCCAACAATTTCTCCTTCTTCCCATCTTCTTCAACCCGCTCACTCCACAACCTCTCTTTCATTACTAGTGTCTCTATCCTCGGCAAAAGTAGTTGAAGAATTTCATAGCACGTACCTTATTAGTAGTCACCTTTCTCCACTCCTAATTTAAAAGTCAAGCTCCACCCACTCCTTAGTTTTGAGAGGGGAAAGTTGCTTCTTCCCAGGAGTATATACAGCTGCATGAACATTTAAAGGTTTATCAGCCTTTTGAAGATCTTCTGCAACTTCTTCATTACAATGATCAAGCACAGTTGCCACAACCAGCTGATTGTGAACATCTACTGTAGGATCATCATCCAACACCATGTCCATACCTTGTTGTACACCCCCTTCATTCTCCAATGCTGCAAACTGATTATTTATCTGAACAGCATCAGGAATCTGAATATCTGTTAATTTTGTACTACCTTCATTCTCCTTTCCTGCTATCAAAGCAATTTGATTTTGAGTGTTATTTCCATCCCGTACCGCTTTTTCCTCTTTGGACCTTCCACTCATTTAAATTACGCACTACCAACTACCTTGCCACTCTCTAGCACCTTAATAATTTGATTATGATTTCTATTGTTTCCATGAGCTGCCTGCATCCTGTTATTATGTTTTGCCTTGTTTGTTACATTGCTTATTTCCTTTCCATTGTTAGGGACTGCAACATGCTTCCCCTTATCACCATTAGAAACCTCCTCCTTCCCCTTGTTTTGCAGCAGATCAGGATGCAATTTCCAACATCCATCTTCATCATGGCCTTGTAAACAACATTTTTTTTTTTTTTTTTTAAACAAATTCCACTAGGCTTGTGAGCCTAGGGTTTTCTTTTATAAATTTTCTCAAAAAACCAAAAGGTAGTCTTTACAATGAGGGCCAAAAAATGGCGATAAACATGCAAAATTAAAATAACGACCAACCTAAGTCTTATATGTTGACTTAAGTTGGCATTACAAACTACTAAAATTAGAAAAAGATTTGATAAACAAGTTGACTAAACCTCAATTGGTTTTTTCAAAATCCGGTATATCGACAGGGGTCCCGATGTAAAATACATCT
>NW_026715427.1:0-20244 GCF_029784015.1 Lycium ferocissimum | reverse complement strand
CGTCGACTCGCTTGATCTCCGATCCTTATGGAACCTTCTTAACACTTGTTCAACACTTCCATATCATTCGAAGGGACATTATAACTCTCCCTTGGGGCATCATTCATACGCCATTAACTCAATGCTCGTACTCCTTATCCGATACTCTCAACTTACAACTCGCTTCTCTTTAACACTTCCTTTTCTTAACTCATATGTCTTTGGAAATCTTATTTAGGTCGATCGATTACTATCTCTCGCTCACCTAAACCTCATGTTCATCATGTCCCTCATGAATCTATTCACTTGTACGCTAAGGGAAATTTCCGAGGTGTAACACACCAGCACCAGCAGGCCGTGGTAGAGGCCGCGGCGGAGCCTCCAATTTTAGCGGTCCATCGAACCGCCTATACGCGTTGCCCAGCAGACAGGATCAGGAGGCATCACCAAATGCGGCTACAGGTACATGAATCCCTATTGGAATTTATATTTTTATGTGTGTGTATCTGTTGTATAATTGTTGCTTAATAGTGGTAGGCGGAAATCCAAAGGTTGGTAACCAAGTAGTTATAAGTGATGACGATTAAGACGTGTTCACTATCATTGCGGATCTGGAAGTATAGGATGGAAAGTAGTTATGTCCATGGGTGAAAAGTGAATATGTAGAATCGAGAGAGGGGTAAAATAGTAATTATGTTATGAGAGCGTTCGGAAACCTGTTAAGATCCTACTTTACTCCAAATTACGTGATGAAGGGCATGCGGTGAGGTGGACGCGATTATACTAGCATTAGAGCATCTTATTCCATCGGAGTTCCAAGGTTAAGCGTGCTGGGTGAGAGAAATTTCAGGATGGGTGACCCCCTGGAAAGTTTACCAAAAATCCCAAAAGGGTCGGACACAGGCGAGCCAAATGGGAAGATAGAGTAGTCTAAGGAAAATTAGAGCATACGGAGTGGGCGGATACCTTAAGAGGTCGCGCAGGCCGAGGAAGATTAGACCGGTAGAGAAAAAGGAGGTGCATCACGGCGCTAGAATTAGGGTGAGTTTGAGTAGTGTTTGGGGATCTTTGGTGAACGAGATGCTGGCAATTATGTATGGGTACAGGTGGGCATGTGATACCCCGTGCATGGCTACATTAACGGATATATGTATTCCGGCAACCAATGTGACGGTATATGGAAGGCATTAATCGGACAGGACAATGAAGTTCAAGCGGAAGCAAAAATGAGTGGCGTGAATGCCATAAGGCAAGCCGATATTGTTCCTACTCTAGGGAAGGTTTGGGGAGTACTAACTTAATGATATTGGAAAGAGAAAGAAGGTGAACAGATGAATGGCAAGGGGATTGGAATGTCGAAATAAAAGTACAGCCTGACCGAGAGTGGAAGGTGTAGATATAGGGCAAAGTATAATCGGGTAATAGTATGAGTACACCCCTTAAAGGGAAACGGAATGCGAAGCTAGCCAAGTGCAAGATAGAGACAACTAATACCACAACGTATTTGATGCGGATGCTCAGTCTGCTGGTAAGGTTCCTTATCGAGACTAGTTAGTAAGACTCAAAAGCCAGGAAAAAGGGTAGGAGTTAGGATAGAAATTGAGATAGTGCTGGGAATTAAGATGTGAGCAATAGGGTTATTTGTTGATGACATTGTGACCAATGAGTTGAAAAAAAAATCAGAAGAGTGAATAAAGGAAGGGAAAAGAATAGGATAGGATAGGCCATAAGCGAATATTAGGACGGGAGGAATATGTGGAGAAGAGTGAACCGGGAGAAGAAAAGATCGTGACTAAGATTGAATGTACTTTATATAAGTTGTACAAGAGTAGTTACGTTGCTTATGGATGGTTATATGCTAGGAATGGGATCGAGCGAATAGTTAATGGGGAAGAAGGTCTGGATTCAGTAATGCCAATACGGTGGTAATATTCTGGGGGCATTAAGGAATGGTGAAGATGGGTTAAGCTAAACTACTGAGATAGAATTAAGAACGAAGGGCAAACAGGACATGACTATGATTGAACCAGAGGCCTATTCCGATATCGGTTGTAAGAGAAAGGGACGAAGGCAAAGTAACGCATAAGGATTAGTAAAGCCATGCTAAGGTATTTTTGGGCTAAATTGAGCACCTTTGCGTATTCCGGTAAAGACTGCCACATAATGCGTGATCGGAAAGTTGAAAGCAAGACCTGAACAAAGGGACAATAGAAGAGATGGAATTAAAGATAGAGGAATGACATGAATTGAGTAAAGGAGACTATGAGATAATCTAGGCGAAACGATTGGAACTGGCGGGCTGCTGAAGGAGGGTGAATTTATACGCCAACCTCTGGCGGAATTATAAAACAGGGAAGGGCTGTTGGCAGCTCGAAAATGAGAGAAATCATATGACGACCAACGGCGTCGACACTTAGAATCCCAAATTGGCGTGTGGATACGCTTGGAGATATCACCCTTGGAAGGTGTAACGAGATTCGATGAGAAGGAGAAGCTTGACTCGAGACATATTGGACCTTATCACATTGTTTGTGAGGTCAGAAGGGTGTGTAATAAAGACGTGGCCCCGTTAAGGTAGTGCGGCGAAACAATAACAGGGAGGAGATGACTTGAGCAGTTGAAGAGAAGATGAAGCAGAAATATGGTTAACAAGTGAGATTGTGCGTTATGGCGCCAAAGGGAACCCCCCGAGATCCTTATAAGATCTTACGGGACTAGTTGAACATTCGAGGTCGAATGTTCTAAATGGGAGAAGGATGTTATATTCCGTATTTTGTACGTCGGGATGATCCGAGTCAACCACGATAAGTTAGGGACAAGACTATTCCGGAATACGAAGTTGAGATTTTAACCACAAGTGTGTTTTAAGATATAAGTTGTTCATGATATTGCGGTATGCAATATTAAGAAAAGTTGAGGGTTAAATGTTATTTTTTTTAGAAAGTAATTGGTTTAAAAAAAAAAAGAAGAGGGGGCCATATGGCCGGCCACCTTGGTGTGGGCCATGGCCACATGGTTGGCTAATACATGAAATAAAAATATGACTAAGTCATCTTATTTCATCATCTTCACCCTTAGAATTTTCAAGAAACTTGGAGAGCCAAAAGCAAGAGCCTATTCGGCCATGGGAAGAGAAAAGTGAAGACCAAAAATAGTGATAAAAAAAATAATTCCTCCTAGCAATTCCATCAATTGAAGGGTCCTTATTAACGTGGAGTAGTCGTTGGAGCAAACAAGGCAGTCAATCTTGCAAGAACAAGCTCTAGCCGAGTAAGAAGATAAGTGGAAGGAGGTAAGATTTAATCTTCTCTTTTTATATGTTATGCATGGTTTGTGTATGTTGTGGAGTGTGAAAATGAATGAAATTCATGAAAGTGTGGAGTTGATGTTGTGGCCGTATGTATGATGTTGGAACCGTGTATATGCAATGTGTGTGGGAGTGATGAATAGGTTCTATTTAGCATGTTGGTTGTTATAGTGTGTTGAAATGGATGGAAATCATGAAACTTGTGTGTGGTGTGGTGGCCGAATATGGGTCATTTTGCATGCCAAGAATGAATTAATTTTATTTAGCGTTTTGGTTATTGTTGTCGTGTGGATTCTATGTTGATAATGGAAGTTTTATGATTCAAGTTGAGGTTGTAATGGTTGTGGGCTGATTTGGAAGTTAATGTAATTCTTATGTAGATTCTATATTTATGATGATGACATTGCTAACGTGTAGATTGTTGGTGTAGTTCATGAGTTTTGGAAGAAAGAAATGCGTTAGTGTTGTTTATGTTGAGTTGGGGAGATTTCGGGTAAGGTGGTGGTGTGGTTGGATTGTTTGAAAAATTGTGTGAATTGTTTAAAGTGTCCTTGAATATTGTTTGAATGGTTTCGGATTAGTAATTGAACGTATGAGCATGAATATTGGTTTGAATGTAAGTGGTTGAATTGAATATAATGAATGTTGTTGAATTATGTAGTAAAGGGTTGCTAATGTTAGAATACGTTTAGAATTGATTATTGATGTTGCTAGTATGTTGTTGGTATGGTTGGTGATGAAATTGACCGAGTTGAATCCTCGGGGTTGTTGAATTTACAAGGGAAATGCTGCCCAAATTTCTGTAAAAATAAGTGCTAGTTGGAATTGAGTGTCTAAATGCCTATAGCTGATGTCTGATGTCCATTGATATTGTGTAGATCTTGGGCAATCCGAGACGTAAGTTTGGATTAGCTTTGAGAGCGGACGAGGTATGTAAAGCTCACCCTTTTCTTTCTTTGGCATGTGCTAGTTGTAATTAGGCTATGACACGAGCTTCGAGCTAACTCCGCTCTTAAATTCCGAGCATGTTTATGATTCATATTAGTGTATCGAGGTTAGCATCCTTAATATGGTCATGTCATGGTCTTTATGTCTTTGATATGGTTGAATTTGGAATATTGTATAAACGGTTTTGTTTCCAAAGGATCCTATGTCTAGAAATGTCCGTAACTTTCGTAGATAGAACCGGATTGCTTTGAAACGCTCGTAGAAAGTTTCGTAACGTATAATGATGTTAATTTTCATGGGCGGGCCCAGATTGGGTGATGTACATCCGTGGTCCCCGAGATTTACCTTTGTATTGTCCTAACGGCTTGTTTTTTAAAGAACTTCGCATGATTTCCGTTTTGACTTTCGAGCGTCGGCTACTTGCCTATTCATTGAGTTTGTTATGATGATTTATGTGCATATGGTTTCTCACTACTCTGCTCGTGCGAGCGGTTGCTACCTCTTTCACTGCGTCCCGAGCCAGGGCATGTATTCGTGCAATTCCACTGCATTGTTCACCGCGTCCCTCACTAGAGGGCCGGGGCACGTTATATATATATATATATAATGATATGATGATATGGGGGAGGTGGCCAGGATGGCATATGATGACTCTATTCACCGCGTCCCTCACTAGAGGGTCGGGGCACGTTATGCATGCATATGTACATGATGATTTTTCTATTTATGTCACTCAGTCTATTTACGATTCTGAAGCGCATGATTTATGTTTCAAGGTAAGCTTTATGAGTTTCTGGTTACTATACTACTTTTAAATCCTCCTTATTTCCGTACGATCACATTTCATCGTATTTCATGCTTTACATGCTCAGTACATATTCCGTACTGACCCCCTTTCTTCGGGGCCTGTGTTTCATGCCGCGCAGGTACAGATACGCGTTTGGGTGAGCCGCCAGCTTAGGATTCCTACTCAGCTGCCTTGGAGTGCTCCTTTTGTCCCGGAGCCTACACTTTGGTACAGATCCTTCTGTTATATATACATATGTCTATGCCTATTCAGTAGTACGGCGGGGCCTTGTCCCGTCATATGATTCGGTTACTACTCGTAGAGGTCTGTAGACATATATGTGGGTTGTGGGTAGCATTGTTCAGTGGTGTTTGCGTTCTGTATATTCTCAGGCTGTATATATGATATATGTATATATGTGTACGCGATGTTGTGCCTTTATGTATGTATAAGTTCTTATTATGTCGACATGATCTGATTATAGTTGATAGGTGGGTACGAGTGCCTAGCTCGGGCACTAGTCACGGCCTACGGGTGTGGGTCGTCACGGTAAGGTTTAATCTTCTTTTACACGTGTTATGGATGGTTTGAACGTGTTGTAGTGTGTAGAAATGAATAAAATTCATGGAACCATGTATGTTGATGTTAAGCCGTGTATGGGCTGTTTTGTGTAGAAGGAATGAACTAAATTTACTTAGTATTTTTTGTTGTTGTTGTTGTGGATTCTATGATGAAAATGAAGGTTTAATCGTTCAAGTTGAAGTTGTAATCGTTGTGGGCTGTTGTAGAAGCAAATGTGATTTTAATATAGTTTCTTGTATTTATGAGAATGAAGTTGTTAACCTGTGGATTGTTGGTATAGTTCATGAATTTGGAAGAGAGGAATGTGTTGTTGTTGTTCTTATTGAGTTTGGAGGTTTCGGGTGGTGTTGTATGTTGGTTGGGCCATTTTGAGTATTGTGCGGATTGTTTGAAGTGTTCTTGAGTCTTGTTTGAATGATCTCGGGTTAGTACTTGAACGTGTGAGCATTGATGTTGGCTTGATTGTATGTGGTTGAATTGAATGTAAATGAAATGCCGTCGAATTATGTAGAAAAGAGTTACTAACGTTAGAATACGTTTTGAATTAATTGTTGATGTTGTTAATATGGTTGTTGGTATTGTTGTTGATGATTTGGCCGAGTTAAATTCTCGGGTTTGTTGAATTTATAAAGGAAATGTCTGCCCCGACTTTTACGTAAATAAAGTGATAGCTTAGGATTGAATTCCTAAGTACCTATAACTAATGTTTAGTATCTAATGACGTTGTTGTAGATCTTGGGAAGCCCGAGACTTAAGTTCGGATTAGCTTAGGAAGCGGATGAGGTATGTAAAGCCTATCCTTTCTTTCTGTTGGCATGTCTTAGATGTAAGTAAGATATGATACGAGCCTTGGTGTAACTCAATTCATAAGATCCGAGCATGTCTACGATTCTTATTCGCTTCTTGATGTTACCATTCCTAATACAGTCGAGCTATGGCCCTTGTGTCTTTTGTATGATTGGATAGTAGATGTTACATAAAGAGTTCTTGTTCCTAAAGGATTCTGTGTTGAACAAGGTCCCTAACTTTCATAGACGGGCTCGGATCGCTTCGATACGTTCGTAGAGGGTCCTAAAGCGAATAATGTCCGTAACTTTCATAGGCGGGCTCGGATTGGTCGATACATGTCCATGGTCCCCGAGACTTTCCTTTGTATAGTTCTAACGACATTTTGAAAGAACTTAACATGACTATCGTCTTAACCCTCGAGCGTTGATTACTTACTTATCTATTGAGTCTCAAAGGATGATTTATATACATATGTCTATTTACCATTCTGTGTGTGCATTCTGTTTTGCATCTTTCTCCGAGCCCCTCACTAGAGGGCCGGGTTCTGCATATATATATATGGTGTTATGATGTGTTCTGGAGTATGATGTGTTCTAGAGTATGATGTGTTACGGAGTTATGCTGTGTTCTGGAGTATGATGTGTTCTGGAGTATGATGTGTTACGGAGTTATGCTGTGTTCTGGAGTATGATGTGTTCTGGAGTATGATGTGTTACGGAGTTATGCTATGTTCTGGAGTATGATGTGTTATGGCGCCAATGATGGGGTGGCGACCATGTTTACCGCGTCCTATAACGGGTCGGATATATATGTATGTATATATGTGATATTAATATGCGTACGTTTGTGTTTCAAAGGTAAGCATTTTGATATTCCGGATATTGTACGCATTCTCTCGTACTTCTTACTTTGGTTATACCCCGTCTCTTATCGTATCTCATGCTTTATATACTCGCATATTCCGTACCGACCCCCCTTTCTTCGGGGTCGCGTTTCATCCCGGGCAGTACGTACGCTCGATTTGGTGATCCGCCGGCTTAGGATATCCATTCCAACTATCTTGGAGCGCTCCCTTGTTTCGGAGACCATATTTTAGTACGACTCTTTTCGTTGTGTATATGTACGTCGATTCGGGGAATACGGCGGGGCCCCGTCCCGTCATATGATACCGTTGTTACTCTTAGAGGTCTGTAGACATATGTGTGGGTTGTGAATAGTTACTGTTCAGTTATGTCTGTGTGATTTATGTTTTGGGCGGTCCCATTCGACGTGACAGCCTTGTCGGCTTCTGTGCGGTATATATGTTTATATGCGACAGTTTGAGACGATGTCTGACCTTTGTATAGGTATAAGTTATTTGTATGTTGATTCTGGTTAATGGGCATTTCATTACTCCTGTCAACATAACAAACTACAATAGAATCATAATAGGGCCTCGGGGATGGGGAATAAAAGTTAGGACAACCATTCCAATGATCGTCTTGACCACCAAATATACTACAAACATTCCACTCAAAGGATTGTAGAGCTGCACAAAGACCATTCACGGAAATATTATTGTCACGACCCAGCCCCGTGGGCCGTGACTGGTGCCCTACTTAGGCTCCCAAACAAATTTCTGAACCGAATTGTTATACTAGGACATATCCAGATTCAACAGACATTGTTTGTACCGATAGCGATGCGTACGTCGTACAAATACGGAACGAATGCCGTCCCCTAAGCGGTCGCCCGTGCAAAATCATCATATCAAAATCAAAGCTGGCGGAATGCACATCGCCCAGACACACACATACATACAAACATGTGGGCCATATCGGCCATAGTAACATACGGGGCCGCTTAAGGGCGCAAAACAGAATCACATACGAACAAACCGGACCCATGACCCACAAATATGACTACAGGCCTCTACAAACAGACAGAACATACGAACATATGACGGGACAGGGCCCCGCCATACCCGAACAGTCACAAATGCACAGAATATACAAAGCGAAACATATATACCAAAAGTGGGCTCCGGATCGAGGGGAGCACTCCAAATAGCAGAATAGGTAGCCTAAACCGGAGGATCACCCAGTCGAGCGCCTGTACCTGCGCGGCATGAAACGCAGCCCCCGGAGAAAGGGGGTCAGTACGGAAAAAGTACTGAGTATGTAAAGCGGAAGGTACAGTAATCCAAATCATAATCGGAGTCATAAGATACGAACAAATCGAAATAACAGATCAAACCTTGTGCGGAATACGCAAATGCAAAATGCAAATAAAAATCGTGCATAACGTCAGAACGTGGTCACCCCGACGCTGGTGCCACAACACACCATACTCCAGAAGTTTTCAAATCCCCGTACATACTCCGAACACATCACAATGTCACACACATATCAAATCATCAGAACAGATCGGATGCCATATCACATCATAACACCATAAACGGTAACCGGCCCTATGGCGAGGCCTCGAAAACCGTAACACATCATACTGCCGAGTATGTCATAATGCGCACGATCACAAAACCGGCCCGGGCACCGGCGAACGAAACCATATTAATTGGCACGAGCGGAGTAGTGCAGAAACTATATGCATATCAAAAGTAAGTTCTAAGACTCGGATACATGATCTCATATACATATATAATAACTTCGGAGGGCTCAAAACAAGTATCGAGTTATTCGGAATTATATACAAAAGTCGCGGACTTTTAAATTATCAATTTTTCTCAAAACACATCGTAGGTCATTTCGGAAAATTTAGTATCATTCATAGCAATGAACTGTTCAAATATCATCATTATAGACATTTCAAACGGACCTTAGAGTCATGGGCAAACACTTCCTTTTTATATCGTACGAAAATGAATCAAACAAATCAAATAAGGGAAACCTCGGACTTGCGGGCCCACCTCGGGTCAAGTCGAGGCGGCGGATATAAATCACGGACATTAGGCCCCATAAGGTTATCCATAAGAGTTTCGGAGCAATTCGATTACATTTACGAAAGTTACGAAGGTTTAGACATTCTTTTGATCAAATATAAGGATTATGATTCAATTGCGTTACGAATGAATAGTAACTAAAATCAAACTCGGATCTCTAGGAGCGAATTATCCCCGAGGTTCCGTTTTAACCTAGTGTGACTAGGACATGCCAAATGAAAGAATAGGTAAGCTTTACATACCTTGGTTGCGCCTTATGCTTGCTTATTCTCAAATCCCGTTTGCTTCAGAATCTACAATTGGTCAAAGTTACCAAACATAAGTCATATGCCTTTAGAGATTCATTCTTGGCCCTTTCTTGTCTACAGAAATTTGGGCAGCACCTCCCCTATAAATTCGCTGCCCCGAGAATATGACTCGGCTCAGAATAACAACAAACAACCCAACAACATCATCAACAACACCAATAACATCAACATTCAATACCAAACACATTATAACATGAATAGTCCCTCTTTCTACATAATGCAACAACTTCGACTTCAACTTCACACTTTCAAACTAATATCAACATTTACATATTCATTCTCTAATTCAAGGCCATTCAAATATAATTCGGAGACATTTCATATCATTTCTACAAAATATTCACAAAACATACAAAATATACAAACTTTCCATCCAAGCCATAATGCATCCCAAACTTCCAACCTTCAACAAAAACATCCACAACATATTCTTATCCTCCAATTTCATTTACAACGACAACCATTTGCATCTTACAAATTTATTTTCATAGATACATAAACTATAATATAATCACATACTTCCCGACAACAACTTAACAACAATTTTTTTCTTATGCCAACTAGAACCATTAACCTTCCATTTTCATCACAAGACTTCTACAACACCATTAACATACTAAACAAGATTTAATTCACTTCTCTTCTCCACACCATGGCTCACGGCCATGCACCACTCCACACACACCCACACGGTTTCATACTACACACCTCACTATTCCATGATTTTCATTCATTTCCACACATTACAATAATCACACAACAAGCTAAATACAAGTAGTTCACCATTCCTACACCATACCACAACATACAACTACTCACTTACACACACATATACGGCCACACTTACATGCACACACAACACACAAATTTCATGCTTTTCTTCCACTCCCACACACTACAACATATATATGTATCTTCCATAACATAAAGGGATGAAATTCTTACCTCTTTCTTCAAAGTTCCACTTGCCACAACGTAGTTCTTTCGCTTAACTAATTATATCACGTTGAAGAGCGTCTTGAACTTAGTAGGAATCCAACAAGAGATGAATTTTTGGACCAAGGATTAAGCTCAAATTTTTTTTTTTTTTCCCTTTTTTGTTTCGGCCGAATGGCCTTCTTTCTCCTCTTCTCTTTTTTTTTTTTTTTCTCTCACTTTCTCTTGAAGTTTCTATGGATGAACATGCAAAATCATTATCTTATACTAATTGGTCATGTGATTAATCACATGACTAATCTTCATGGGCTTGGGCCAACACCATGGCCGGCCACCCTCCAAGACTTGGGCCTCCATTTTTTTTTTTTTTTTAGCCCAATCCATTAGAAATCTCATTTTGTAATTCCCGAAACTAATTTTCGAAATTCCAATTTTGCCCTCAGGCCATCTCCAATGTTCTCGTGTCGCTATTTTCCATAAGTAACAACATACACACCACATAAAGTCAAAGCATGGCCTTATTCTTACAAATCACAATTGTGTCCAAATTTCCCGAATGTGCAAAAACACGGGATATAACATCCTCCCCCCCTTTAGAACATTCGTCCTCGAATGTTAAACCACGTGGGGAAACATGATAAGTCGGGGAGGTCCTCTTGCCAGCTCCGTACTTGTTTTTGATCAAAGTACTTGTAAGGGTATTCGTTTTCCAACTCCTCTTATCCTTGTCCGATATTACCATACTAGGGTTGTTCGGAGTACCTATTAATCTAGTGGCTCGTACAATCTCAAATAAGATATATGGTGAGAAGAATCTTCATCGGAATCAGAAGATCAGACGGATGTCAGACGGAGTCATATCCGGAATCAGAAGTATAAAAGCATGGCATACGTTATATCAAACAGGTTCGTAATCAGAGTCAGACGCATAGGAGCATATCGGACAAACCCATAATCAGAGTCATGTGTACTGAACTATATCGGATAAACCCGTAGTCAGAATCAGACGCATAGAAGTATATCAGACAGATCTGTGATCGGAGTCAGACGTATAGAGATTTATCGGACAGATTCGAAATCAGAGTCAGACGTACCGAGGTATATCGGACAGAATTGTGATCAGAGTCGGACGTACAGAGACGTATCAGACAGAAACGTAATCGGATTCAGAAGTACAAAGGTATAATAGACGGAGTCTTATCAAAATCAAAGGCGCAGAAGTATAACAAACAGAAGTTTGATCAGAATCAGACCACTTCCACTAATGCTTCAGTGATTTATAAAAAAACTTCTCCTGCCGACATTTCGTTTTGCCTACCTCAATCCTACATCTCAGCTTACCTTACATCTCACTCCAATTCATTTATGATACCACAGATATGCATCTTTCATTTATCACCTTAGTATACTTCCCAGGGGGGTCACCCATCCCAGATTTGCTCTGGCCCCAGCACGCTTAACCTCAAAACTTTAAGGCATTTTTAATGTCTTAGTGCTGGAATAGTCACGTCCACTCCCTCATACAGCCTTTGTCACGTAATTCTAGGACAAATCGAGGTCTTAACAAATTTTCGAAAAGTTCTCGTAGCGGGTCCCACTCCAATCTAAAGGGGTCGTTTATCCCCTGTCTATATGGTCTACTGTTTTAGCCATCCAAATTCCCTACATTCAATTTCTGCCTGTATATATAGCTATCTCGAGTGATTCTACCGATTCGGACTTTTACCTTACTTTTACCAACACGCAGAAGAAGAAGGTCACGTAATATAATGGAATATAAGTCTTTCAATACACATATTCATCAAGAAAGATTAATAATATACCTGGGTCCGCGTTCGGTGGTGCCTCTGGGTCCTGTCGACTAGTCAAAGCATATATGCGGTTCGAAGGACCGCTAAGATCAGAACCCCCGCCACGGCCTCTACCGCGGCCCGCTGGTGCTGGCATACTTCGCCCCGCAGGGCGCATAGCTGAAGGAGTAGATGACGAACCAGCAACTGAACTCGTCGGCTGTGCTGCACCACCAGAACCGCCTACCCACGGACAATCTCGCATAATATGGCCCTGGCGGCCGCAAGAAAAACAGGCCCCTGTGGCCCTATAGCACTCCCCTGGGTGCGATCTCCCACAATACGAACACCGGGGCATAGGTGGCCTAGTCTGGCTGGGACCTCTACTCGCCTGAGGACCTGAGGCTCTAGAACTCTGGCCGGCCCCAGACGGACCTGCGCCATCAAAACGTATGCCGGCGGACTGTGTACCCCGGCCTGACGGAGGAAGGGACCTACCAGACTGCTGCTGAGGCCAGGTTTGAAACTCATTCGGTAATCTTCTCCTGAAGGTAGGCATTTCCCCTCCGCCTCGGGAATCTCCGGAATACCCCGCAGATCTGGCCCTCTTGGGCGGCCTCCTATCATAATCCCTACCAGGCTGCTCTTCCCTATGCCGATCCTCCATGCCCTGTGCATAGGCCTGCAACCGGGCGATGTCCATGTCCGTCTGCGACGCCATCGCCATGCAACTATCAACCAGGTAGCTGTCCAGACCCATCACGTATCGGTGCATTCTATCCTCCATATCGGCTACGATGGTAGGTGCATATCGGGCCAGGGAATCAAATTCCAAATTATACTCACGAACACTCCGACCCCTCTGCTTAATCTGCAAAAATCTATCAACTCTCGCCCGTCGCAGCTCCGGTGGTAAAAAGTGGCGGAGGAAGGCAGCTGTGAACTCGTCCCACGTAGCTGGGGGCGCACCCTCACCCCTGGACAGTTCCCAGGACTCGTACCAATTAAGAGCAATACCCCGTAACCTGTGCGAGGCTAACTCAACGGACTCGGTCTCTGAAGCCCTGACCAGTCCCAATGAGCGTCTCATCTGCCGAATAAAATCATGGGGGTCCTCGTCGGGCTTAGACCCAAAGAACTCGGGGGGGCTACATGTCAAGAAATCGCGAACCCTCAGGCTATCACGCCTGTCATCATCATCACCTCTCTGCCCGCGTCCGCGAGCTTGTCCTGCCACTATCGTCGTCAACAACTGTACGGCCTCCCTCAACGTCCTGTCCTCAGTACCCGGCTGGGGAGCTGGGGCCTCTGGAGCTAATGGTGGAGCTGCTCCCGGCCCCTCCGATAGTGGTATAGTAGAACCTTCTGACCGGGGCACAACATCGGGCATAGTCTGGGTGCGGGCTCTAGTAACCCTCTGGGCCCGGCTAGTCTCTCCTGTCTCTGGCACTGCTTTGCCCTTCTGGGCAGCCGTCGCCTTCTTTGGAGGCATCGCTGAAAAATATAACAATCGATCAGAAAAGAGTCATCTTAATAGCACAGCTCTATCGCACAATCTAAGATCCAAAGAAAGGGAAACATCCTAAATGTCCTGTAGCCTCCTGTTTATAGATGTGGTGCACGACACACCGATAAACAAGACTCTACGAGACACGGCTCGTAGACATTCCGAGGACAAACTGCTCTGATACCACTTTTGTCACGACCCAGCCCCGTGGGCCGTGACTGGTGCCCTACTTAGGCACCCAAGCAAACTTACGAACCAAATTGTCATATTAGGACATATCCAGATCCAACAGGCATTATTCATACCGATAGCAGATAGTAGACATCGCACAAATACCGGAACGGATGCTACCCTAAGCGGTCGCCCGTGCAAAATCATCATATCAAAATCAAAGCTGGCGGAATGCACATCACCCAGACACACACACACATACAAACATGTGGGCCATATCGGCCATAGTAACATGCGGGGCCGCTTAAGGGCGCAAAACAGAATCACATACGAACAAACCGGACCCATGACCCACAAATATGACTACAGGCCTCTACAGACAGACAAAACATAAGAACATATGACGGGACAAGGCCCCGCCGTACCCGAACAGTCACAAATGTACAGAATATACAAAGCGAAACATATATACCAAAAGTGGGCTCCGGATCGAGGGGAGCACTCCAAATAGCAGAATAGGTAGCCTAAACCGGAGGATCACCCAGTCGAGCGCACCGTACGCGCGGGCATGAAACGCGGCCCCCGAGAGAAAGGGGGTCGACGGAAAAAGTACCGAGTATGTAAAGCGGAAGGTACGAATCCAAATCATTGCCGGAGTCATAAGATACGGTACGAATACGAAATAACGAGATCAAACCCGCGCGGAATGCAAATGTACGCAATGCAAATAAAAAAATCATGCATAACGCTCGAACGTGGCCACCCCCGACGCCGGTGCCACAACACATCATACTCCGTGCTTTCAAATCTCCGTACATCTCCGAACACATCATAATATCACACACATCAAATCAGAATATATCAGATGCCATATCACATCATAACACCATAAACGGTAACCGGCCCTATGGCGAGGTCTCAGAAACCGTAACACATCATACTGCCGAATGTGTCACAAAGCGCACAATTACAAAACCGGCCTGGGTACCGGCGAACGAAGTCATAATCATTGGCACGAGCAGAGTAGCGCAGAAACCTATGCAAATTTAAAAGTAAGTTCCAGGACTCGGCACATAATTTCATATACGAATACTTTAGGATCAGAAGGCTCAAAATGAGTATTGAGTTAATCAGAATTTATATACAAAAGTCGCGGACTTTTAAGTTATCAATTTTTCTCAAAAAGGCATCGTAGGTCATTCTCGGAAAATTTAGTATCATTCGAAGTAATGAGTGTTCAAACGATATTATAGAACATTTCAAACGGACCTTAGAGCCATAGACAAACACTTCCTTCTCATATCGTACGAAAATGAATCAAACAAATCAAATAAGGGGAGTCTCGGGACTTGCGGGCCCACCTCGGGTCAAGTCGAGGCGGCAGACATAAATCACAGACATTAGGCCCCCTAAGGTTATTCATAAGAGCTTCGGAGCGATTCGAGTACATTTGCGAAAGTTACAAAGGTTTAGACATTCTTTTGATCAAATATAAGGATTATAGTTCAATTGCGCTGAATGAATAGTATGCAGAATCAAACTCGGATTTCCAGGAGCAGAATTATCCCCGAGGTTCCAGTCTTAACCTAGTGTGACTAGGACATGCCAAATGAAGAAAGGGTAGGCTTTACATACCTTGGTTGCGCCTTATGCTTGCTTATTCTCAAATCCCGTTTGCTTCAGAATCTACAATTGGTCAAAGTTACCAAACATAAGTCATATGCCTTTAGAGATTCATTCTTGGCCCTTTCTTGTCTACAGAAATTTGGGCAACACCTCCCCTATAAATTCGCTGCCCCGAGAATATGACTCGGCTCAGAATAACAACAAACAACCCAACAACATCATCAACAACACCAATAACATCAACATTCAATACCAAACACATTATAACATGAATAGTCCCTCTTTCTACATAATGCAACAACTTCGACTTCAACTTCACACTTTCAAACTAATATCAACATTTACATATTCATTCTCTAATTCAAGGCCATTCAAATATAATTCGGAGACATTTCATATCATTTCTACAAAATATTCACAAAACATACAAAATATACAAACTTTCCGTCCAAGCCATAATGCATCCCAAACTTCCAACCTTCGACAAAAACATCCACAACATATTCTTATCCTCCAATTTCATTTACAACGACAACCATTTGCATCTTACAAATTTATTTTCATAGATACATAAACTATAATATAATCACATACTTCCCGACAACAACTTAACAACAATTTTTTTCTTATGCCAACTAGAACCATTAACCTTCCATTTTCATCACAAGACTTCTACAACACCATTAACATACTAAACAATATTTAATTCACTTCTCTTCTCCACACCATGGCTCACGGCCATGCACCACTCCACACACACACACACGGTTTCATACTACACACCTCACTATTCCATGATTTTCATTCATTTCCACACATTACAATAATCACACAACAAGCTAAATACAAGTAGTTCACCATTCCTACACCATACCACAACATACAACTACTCACTTACACACACATATACGGCCACACTTACATGCACACACAACACACAAATTTCATGCTTTTCTTCCACTCCCACATACTACAACATATATATGTATCTTCCATAACATAAAGGGATGAAATTCTTACCTCTTTCTTCAAAGTTCCACTTGCCACAACGTAGTTCTTTCGCTTAACTAATTATATCACGTTGAAGAGCGTCTTGAACTTAGTAGGAATCCAACAAGAGATGAATTTTTGGACCAAGGATTAAGCTCAAAATTTTTTTCTTTTTCCCTTTTTTTGTTTCGGCCGAATGGCCTTCTTTCTCCTCTTCTCTTTTTTTTTTCTCTCACTTTCTCTTGAAGTTTCTATGGATGAACATGCAAAATCATTATCTTATACTAATTGGTCATGTGATTAATCACATGACTAATCTTCATGGGCTTGGGCCAACACCATGGCCGGCCACCCTCCAAGACTTGGGCCTCCATTTTTTTTTTTTTTTGAGCCCAATCCATTAGAAATCTCGTTTTGTAATTCCCGAAACTAATTTCTGAAATTCCAATTTTGCCCTCAGGCCATCTCCAATGTTCTCGTGTCGCTATTTTCCATAAGTAACAACATACACACCACATAAAGTCAAAGCATGGCCTTATTCTTACAAATCACAATTGTGTCCAAATTTCCCGAATGTGCAAAAACACGAACATTCGACCAATTTATGTTCCAAGATATCATGTCAATAAGTATAACAAAATATTAAACTAAAAATGAAATTTAAGAAATAAATTTTGAATAGACAAAAAGAAATGTCTAATCTAGATAAATAGTTAATTTCTAAGTACCGACAATGGTGTCAAAAACTTGTTGCTCCCAAATACACACGCAAACATATGTGGTCGTACAAGTAATATAGTGATTTTTAGATATTGGATGTCGAACCGACATGAACTTATGATCAACCATCAAATAAATTAAACTAATTCAAACTATCTAAAATAGAAATAAAATCCAAAGATATAATTATCAACTAACCAAAAATAAAATAAAATAATAATAAACTTCAACCAAGAAAGAACGAATTTTAATGTTACCAATAAGATGAAATAGATCTACGGTTATGGGATATCTAACAATCATGTTTGTTTGTATTCTTCAATTGATTCAACTTCTTCATTTATCTAGTTTACTGATTAACAGGATTAATATTAGGACTAATTAAGATTCCGTCAAGCTCATAATCGCCTATTCACGTTACTTTCACATCTATATGTCTATGGTCACTGTTAAGTTGCACGACCTACTTTATATCCTATGCGTACCTTATTTTCACTTATAGGATGGAACACGTTGCTCTACCTGTTCTATGCTAATCGTCTTGTGGAATTTAATCAACATGTAAGTAAAGGACACATGATATTTACGTGGAAACCACCCGGCTCAAAAGACGATGAAAACCACGACCCATAGACCTGTAGGATTTCTTCAACTCCACTACAACAATGAGCAAACTGGGAGTTACAAATTACAACTTCGGTAATCTAACCCTTACCTCTACCTTGCTACCTAGCCTCCAACTAGCAAGCTATCTCCAAGTAGTAAACTTCCTACTTGGAGTTATAAATTTTTGTATCTACTTTTTATGCATCTTAATAAAGGGATAAAGATACAATTCGATAAACCAACCTAATACTAGATATCTAGACTTGAGAACTAGAAAACATTATATAGTAAAACAGTTCCTACAATCATTTTTCTAGTAATAAGGATGCAACCCCTGATTCTTAAATATTCTTGATAAACATCTTGATAGCTCAACATTCTAAAGTCTCTCTTTGTGGGTGCAAAAGTTTCTTCTTGGAAAGACCTAGGTATTTATAATATGATGCTCCATAGGTCGGTGCACACAAAACCCTTTCCTAGTAAGTCAATGACATTCACATAAGTTTGTGTAGTATTTGGATTCTTGTCTTGTTGAGTACGCTTCTAATATGTGTAGAAGGCATACTAACCACCACAAATATGGCAAGGAAAGCTTCATATTTGATCGCCAAGTTCTTTCCTTAATTCTGCAAATCCTATTTGCTGTAGGTCTTGCCCTGGAACAGCTTTACGAACTTGTTTCATCCACCTGGTTCATTTGCCTATAAATCTTTGCATTGTCTTAGATAGAACATGTTCTTATACCTATTGCATCATCCATTTCATGTTCATAATTTTGACTTCTTCTTGAGGCTGCTTTTGGTATGGATGTTGAAACATATTAACAAACTTGTTTAAAATTTGTATAACTTTTTGTCTGCAACTGGTCAATTCACTTTTGATCACTTTAAGTTGTTCTTCATACATCTTTTCTTTTAGGTTATTCATCTACTGCACCTGATGATCTGTTATCATTCCTCTTATGCATCTAATGACTCTTTGATATAAAACATGTTTTGCATAATTGTTCTATTTCTTCACCGAACTGCTCCTTCTTCTGAGCCATCTACTCTCCCTTTTACTGCCTACTTTGTTTAGGTGTTCTATTCATATATCATTCATGCTATACACTGAACATCTCTGTGTGCTCGACTAGGTCATCTTTTTCAGCTTTTTTATTGTGCTTGTATGTATCTGATAGAACATGTTTGTGGACCTGATTCATGTACATTTCTTGCAACTGTCTCTTATGATTGATCAAGTCTTTGTACTACTTCCATGTGCATTTCATTTTTTCTCATTCAGACATTGCACAATTTTTGGAACATTTGCTTCAATCAACCATAGGTCTAGCTCTATTTAGACCTGGTTTGTATTTTTCATTGTATCATGGTCAATCATTGTTCATCTTTTATCATTCAGCAAAACTCATATATGCATTTGTTACACCTCGAAAAAATTTTCGTTGATGCAGAGTGAATATACTAATGAAGAGTACAAAGTATACGGTGTTTCCATAAATAAAGAATGACATTTGATGACCTTAAGTAAGATTTCAAAGACATTCGATGTTAGACGAGAAAGTTGCCAAGAGAAGGCAATGTATACGATAAGTATCGGAAAGGATTCGCGAGTATCGAATTAATGATGACTTAATGAAGTTTTGGAGAAGAGTTATAACGTCCCTTGGATTGTTAATGAAGTGTTAAACAAGTGCTAAGAAGGTTCCATAAGGATTGGAGATCGAACGAAACGACGGAGATCATTTCAGGAGAAAGGGGTTATACGACCGACTTATACGATCCGTATAACACCCAGCAGAGTTGGTGTTTGCCCAGTGGTGAACCACGAACACTTATACGGGCCGTGCAATGTTCCACGGACTGTATAAGTGTCCGTGGAAGTCCCGACGGGCTGATTTCTAGTTTTTGTATAAATAGATGCCTTGGGATCTTTTACTTCATTTATCATCTTTTACAAGTATTGAGAGCTCAAAACCCTTCTCTAAGCACATTTCACTCAAGTCCAAAAGAACACAAAGATCAAAAGATTAAAATCAAGTGTTTATGTGTTAGAAAGCTTCCAAGGGTTAGAAGACTACAAGGAATCCAAGTGAAGGTGAAACTAGGGTTTTGCTCAAGTGAGGTGCTAGCACCCAAAGCTCATTCCTACATCATCTAAGGTAAGTTTTATGACATTTCCATGTTGTTTAAGCTATTTGAAAGTTGAAACACTTGGATTGCAAAAAGGGATACAGAAATGGGTCATGAATGTGGGAATA
>NW_026715426.1:0-19945 GCF_029784015.1 Lycium ferocissimum | reverse complement strand
TTCAACCCTAAGAACCTAAGTAATTTGAATTCAAGAAAAGGGACTCAAATGAATTCCACAAATGAGCAACCTAATATGAATCAATGGAACTTGCATTCAATGCACAACTAAGAAATTACACTTAGTCAATAATCAACCAAACAAACTATCTAATAACTAAATCTCTCAAAATATAAATTCTCACAATATCAAGCTAAGTCTTCCAAATGGATGAAAATAAGTATTTATACTAATGCCTATTACACCAAAAGGCCCTAAAGTGGCTCTTTTGCAAAAATACCACATGGGTCTTCAATTGCATCCAAAGCCTCATATCTTGCAATTATGACCTCGATTGCCATTCTAACCTCATAATTTGCAAGTATGACCTCCAAGCTTTGCAATCTTAGCCCCATAGTTGCACTTTTAGCCATTTTGCACTTCTAGCCACTTTGCAACTCTTCCAATGCCAACTCCCAAATGTTGTAAATCCGCGAAGTCTTCTCTCCAATCTCCTCCAAGGAATCCTTTTTCATAAACAAGGCTTGCAACTCTTGAAGTTCTCTTGCTTGACTTCGAGTGAAAGGCCTTGTGCTTGTTGGATTCGTATCACCCTTGGAGTATTTTACCACTCCTAGTAGTGATGGCAAACACACGGTCTACACCGCCTCCCCCATTTTTTGAATTTGGAATAGTGTCACTCGGAAGTCCTCCCTTTTTTAGGAGGGTCTTTGCTCTGTAAAATATCCCTTTCATCGTGATACAAGCTTCTGAATAGGCTGTTGTATGGGAACCCGGTTGTCTCTGTCGGCCCGGATAAAAGTCCTCTCGGACATGGGCGATTGGCCGAAATCTTTTCAAGCATTGATTCAACCTTCGAACTATTTTGCTGCGTGTTGCCCTTTCGGTGGTATATAAGGATTGGAACTCTTGTTCCCAAAATTATTCTTGTTGTTGTAGCTCCGCTTGGTTCGCACCACCATAATTATTGTTGTAGTTTCGAGTTGTTATAAGCACCTTGACCTTCTTGAGGTCTCCATTGATTCGACTACGATAACCACCTTGTGTAGTTCTGTCTCTGGTAACCCTCTTGAGAGTTATTAACATAATTAGCATCTTCAACTGCATAGGGGCCGCTTCGTGGAATGGACCATCTTGAGTATGGTACATCCGCTTTTGGTAAAGCTGCGTCTTCCTCACAAACATTTACCTTCTTGATTTGGGATTCATCAAACTTCTTCGTTAGCAAGGATATATTTGTTGCAAGTTACGCAATGTTTTTGAGGTATCTTGATTCTCTTTCACTATATTCTGGATCATAGCATTACCAAACGGTACCATATCAGCATTGTTTGAGTGCCAAGGCTGATTATGAGTCTTCAGCTTGTTAAGTATGTTGGTCACCCGTCTATAAGATTTGTTCATGAAATAACCATCGATTTGCATTATTAGCGGCCATTGCGTCCTTTGGATCTAGCCCTCGGTAGAACTTCTCCATTAGTATGTGATCCGGAAAACCATGATTTGGGCTCTTCATGTACTCCTTGAATCTCTCCCCGGGCTTCATATAATTGTTCCCCCGGTGTTGCTTAAATTCATAGATCTTGTCACGAATTTCAGCCTTCTTCTTCAGGAGGGTACATTTTGTGAGAAAAGCGCCACCATCTCTGCCAGCCGTGAAATCGAATTTCGAGGCTTCTCAAACCATGTTCTTGCCTCTCCAGCTAAGGAATATTTGAATAACCTAAACCGAATAGCATCTTGTGGAACATTGTTCTGGATGTGATTAGCACACACATCCACGAAATTCTGCAAATGACGTTGAGGGTTATTCTAGGTAGAGTTCCGAAAGTTTCCCTCAAGCTTCAACAACTGGTATAGGGAGGAGTCAATTTTCACGATGGCGGCTCTACGACTCGAGGGTGAACAATAGCGGATGCATAGTCCTCCTGCGGAACAAGATCGGCGAAAACATTCTCGTCATACCGAATCATTCGCACGATTGTTCAACCGATTCCACCTGGTTACCAGCACGTTGATTTCTTGATTCTGATTCATGTTCACCTGGTTTACACAGAGTAGCAAACAAGGTGTGATGAAATAAGCAAAAGACTTCAATAAAGCAAACACTATTGAGTAATTTCAAAATCGTATTCCCCGGTAACGACGCCAAAATTTGATACGCTCAAATTACACCTACTAATAGTATAACGCGGACGTTGTCAAATATAGTAACCCAACAAGGTGGGGTGGAATCCCACAGGGAATATGGTGTGAAAAGGTTACTAAATTCGTAGAATGCTATGTTTAGGTCTAATGTCTTAATCCGATTATTTTGGTAAAAGTTGGGTTTTTAGTAACTAATTGCTAACTATTGCTTTGGTGGTAATTTATGGTAAAAGAAACTAAGGTTGTATCCCGTTAGATAGAGTGTATGATCATGGGTATTGATCTTGATATGCACTTCTAATGGATCATTATATGAATGCACTTAATCTCTATATGAATCTCTACTATTTCCCAATAAATAAAGATTATTTCTTTCTATGATTTTCCCAAATATAAGAAAGTAACTATGAAGAACGATTAATCATGCCAAGTAAATTCTTCTTATTCCTAAGTGAATTTATTAAACAAAGTTTAAAGCTTTGAGTCCTTGTTATTTATTCTTACCAACCTAATTATTTTCCCAAATAAATCAAGGTTTATGGCTTTAATCAATGTTTGCAACCATTAATTATGAATGAAGAATGAAGAATAAATAAACCTAATAACCCATTATATGTATATCAATCACAAACCCAATCACAAAACACCCATCAATTGGGTTCCACAACCCTAGTAGGAAATTAGCTACTCGTGACGAAGAACAAGAAACAAGAAATTGAAGAATTCATAATTGCTTACTTTGGAAGAAAAGAGAATTGATAATACTTGAATTGATGTTTGAACCTTCAAAAACTAGAGAGTATTTGTTGTTCTAAGTCAAGAGACAAAAATATGACAATGATAATAATTAAAACCCTACAATGGACTATTTATAGGTTTCAAAACGTAAAATTACGAGAATTTGCACTTAAGTCCCAGGCGGCACTTATACGGTCCGTACAAATTTCCACGGACCGTACAAGACTTCTACGGCCTTCATTCAGCGTCTTCAGAGAATAATACGAACTGGCCTTCCACGGTCCGTATAATGTTATACGGTTCGTACAATCCTGCTCGTGAAGCATCTTCCATTATCGTCACATCTACTTATATGGCCCGTACAATATTGTAAGGTCCGTATAAGTGTCCGTGGTTCAGCATCTATCCACTGGGACATTCTGTTACATTGCCATCTTTTGTACGACCAGAAATACGGTCTGTGAAACATTCTACGGACCGTGAAACTCAAGCTTCAGTGTAATTTTTCTGTAACTTCTACTCTTTGAACCTGAACTTCCCGATTTACCTGAAACATGTCAAAAACACATCAAAACAACACATACTTGCCTAAAAACAAGTAAAACTTCTCGTAAAAGAGTATCAAATGTGCCATAATTTCCCGGCACATCAAAGCCCTTGTCTGAGGTGAGTTTTTTCATGATCCTAATAGTCTTGTTAATTGTTTATCCTTACCTCATAACATAATAGCCTTTTTTTCTTTTATTAAGTGACTTATTTTACATTCAATTGGTAAGAAGAAGCATTATGAGCAATATTTATATGCAAGGAAAAAAGTTATCAATGAAAATTCAAGCGCCAAAAATATTTTAAAGATTGTACATTGATATATTGTATGCTAAAGCTTTCCGCTATCATCTTTCAACAAAACATAAGTATGGACAATGAATTCAAACATATCAAAGAAAATATATCATTTCTCCATGACTAAAATAAAGCACGAGGAAAGAAAATGCAAAACTGATTACCAGGAATATTATTGGTGCAATGACTTTGGAAATACTTTTTTTCCATTTTTTGGACAAGGAACTCTTTTCAATAACTAAGAGTTAGGTAAAAATCAATTAATTAATCAAATTTGTAGTTGTTTACCATGCTAGAGTTGCTTTAAAATTATCTAATTAACTTAAGCTTCAAACTTATCTAGTTGACGTAAGCATCCGAGAAAGTCATAAAAGAAGATGTTGATCTCACCGTGTCCCTTGAAGAAGGATGTTATGATATCGAGTAATCATCATTCCAATATAACACTGCATTTGGTTGTTCTTATTTCGAAATATCAATTCACAACTCATAAAAGTTGTTAATCATGACAGAAAAATTAGAGGCACCCGTTAATGATAGGATATATTTTACTCTTTAAATTGGTTAATATTAAAATGTTGTGGTCTCAATAATAGTTCATGATGAAAGATGAAGAAGATCAAGAAATCCAAGAAAACCAAGAACCACAAGATTGAAATTCAAGAGCAAGAAAGTCCAAAAGGCTCAAGTTTGAAGATTAATTTCTTTCAAGAATGAGAATTCTTGTTTTTTGAATCCTTTTCTAAATAGTTTTTCTTGAATTTCTTGATCTTCTTCATCTTTCATCATTAATGAAAGATAAAGAAGATCAAGAAATCCAAGAAAACCAAGAAGCACAACATTGAAATTGAAGAGCAAGAAAGTCCAAAAGGCTCAAATTTGAAGATTAATTTCTTTCAAGAATGAGAATTCTTATTTCTTGAATCCTTTTCTAAATAGGTTTCTTGTTTCTTGATTTATATTATTATAGGAATTTAATTTTTTGTCATTAGTAGGATCTTTATCCTAGTTGTAGTAGGATTCCAGTTTTCTTTATTCTTTTCCTTATAGAATAGGGATTTTACTTTCCTTGTTTTTAGCTATTTCCTTTCTAGAGTAGAATAGGAATTTGGAGTCATAAACGAAGAGATCCTAGGCCTGTATAAAGGATTCTCATGACATGTAATAGGAGAATCCATGTTTTTTTAAGCAAAAACCCTAGTTTGCAATAGAGTTATTTTCTCTATTTGGTTTTCTTTATCCTTGTTTTTGGTTCCAAGCAAGGTGATGATAGTCTTTACCTTGTTTTTCAGTTGTGTGTGGTATTTCTTTATTACATTTATTGATTTCAAGTGGTGACTTAGGAACTTTATAGGTTCTTGATAATTCAAGAACGCGTTTCATGACTAAAATTTGTTCTATTTCGTACCCAGAACCGTAACTTTCTTTCCATCATTTTACCATGAAGATTTACTTGTTTTAAACGGATAAATAGTTATTTCCATAGTTCAGATTGTCATCTTTCACCTCGCGTTTGAATCACCTAATTCTGAGACCTATAGCTTGCGTTACATATGTTTCTTGAATTCTGCCCATCAAATCGCTTCAAGATCAAGATCAAGATCCTGGTCGATTGATTCTTTGTTAACTCAAAGAATCACATCAGTTTGGTATCAGTGCACAGTTGTGTCACGACCCAATCTGTCGTGATGGCACCCACACTAACTCCCCTGGTGGGCGAACCATCCCCTTAACCAATTATCCAATTTACACTTAATAAGTCTAAGTCATGCCATAGATAATAAATAAGTGCGGGATACTACATATTACAACCCTAAAATTGGAAAGTCATCATACAAGGACTCTAAACATAAGTAACGTCTTTTTTTTTTTTTAAGCAAAACCAATTAGCCTGATGCTGTTGGATTTTATTAAAAGTAATCAAAGATATTTACAGAACAAAATGAAAGAAAGCTGAAAATAAGCTATACTACTCTATCCTAGGAAATCAAAAGAAAGTCTAAGCCTTGTTTGAACAGCCAAGTGTAACAATGAAGAAACTGCAAACAAGAACACTCCTTCTTTGGATTGATGCCATTATCAGTCACCTCAAGCTCTCACCAGGTGCTATGGTATCAAATCTCACTGAAAATCTTTCAAGAAGAGGTGTGGTATGAAGCTCCTCATAGTTGCTGTCCTTTGCTGTCCAATATCCCTGATCAATCTTACACATGAGGTTATGTTGAATGTTTGTAACTGGATTAGGTAACTAAAGAGATCCTGTTAGTAGGATGAACATTTCTGTTAATACCACACACTAACAAGGATAACCTTAGTCATCCAACCAGGACTACAACAATCAGATCAAGCTGTTATCATGAAACTTTACTTCCTTGTGAAACTAAATCATGTGTCATCACTTGTTGGCATGTATACAGAAATCAGATGTATATGAGAGATTCAGTCTGGTTCTCTATTTCTGTAAATCTTGCTTCTGAAGTTAGGCATCATCATCTTATCACTATTGAGAATCTTCTTTGCACCTGCTGGCAATTCAGCAAATGAATGAAATTGAACTGTACCTGCAAAATCAAAAACCAAGTTAGTTAAAAAATCTGCAAGTGCATTGCCTTCCCTAAGGATATGAGCAAACTGCACTTGCCCCTTGTTCCTCCAAAACTTGATCTTACTAACTTCCATACTGATCTTCCATGGAATCTCCCATACTCCTTGAATGATGTTTATCATGGACAGAGAATCTGATTCAATCATTACAGGCACCAGATCATTTTTAATGCAGAACTCAATTCCATCCAATATAGCCACAGATTCTGCTGTGATATTTGTTGTATCAGCTATTCTTCTTGCCCCAGCATATATCAGGTTTCCAACATCATCTCTAATGCAGAAAGCAGCTGAACTCAAACCTGGATTACCCCTAGAGGCCCCATCTGTATTGCACTTGAACCAGCCAGCATCAGGAAACTTCCATTGCACCATCTTATATCCTATTCTAGGCCTGTAATCCTCCAAATATTTCACCATGTGAGGCCAATCATATGGAATATTTCTCAGCCAAGGATATAATGTCTTCACCAGTTGTTGTAGATTGAAGTTGATCCCATTTATCACCTTTATTTTATTCATCTTACCCCCATGCATGATAGTATTTCTTCTCTTCCATAATTGCCAGCATATGAATGCTGGTGCAGCCTGCATAACTGACTTGAGTAACGTCTAAGGACTACATAAATGTCTAAATATATCAGAAATGTCTAGAAATGAAATAGACATCAATAAAGAGAGATCTTCAGGCGGCATGACATGGATAGGAGCTCACCCTTGGATCTGGTCAGGAAGTAGCCTCAGGCTAGATGCGAGGTCTAGAAGACGACTCCGGAACGCAATCTGCACTCAAAAAGGGTGCAACAAGGTAGTATCAGTACAAACACTATGTACAGGTAGATACCATAGGCCGACTAAGATTAGCTCATACAAATATACATAGAATCAATAAGATAAACAGCTAGGCACAAATATCCACACAGAATAACTAGTAAATGCGATAAATAGTAACTTATGCCGTGCAATGATGATACCCAATACAATGTAATGGTCCGATCAGTAATACCACCTGTACACACATGCTAGCGGCCTTGATCGCACAATAGTCATAACCCGCGGGGGACCCATATTGTTTATGTATCATCCATCCGAAAAGGGTCTCGAATCCGGATTCAAATACCTTCCGTTCCGAAAAGAGCCTCGGATCCGAATTCAGACACCCTACGTTCCGGGAAGAGCTCGGACCCAGAGCCATATACCGTAGTTACCTCAAAGGTGTCACAGTTCCTTTCATAATCATTATAAGGCTTTCATCAACCATATCCATATCATGAATGAGTGAATAAACATAAACATGATTGATACGCTTAAATTACACCTTTTATTAGCGTAAAGCAGACATTGTCAAATATAGTAATCCAACAAGGTTGGAGTCGAATCCCACAGGGAATATGGTGTGAAAAGGTTGCTAAAATCGTATAATACTTTGTTCTAGGTCTAATGTCAAATTTCGTTGAAGGTGTTGTAAAGGTTTTGGTTTTGTAGACTATTGGAATTTATCAGTAATTGAGTTGTAATTTATGGGTAGAAAGAATCAAGGTTGTGTCCCCATCAGATAAAGTGTATGATCATGGGTATTGATCTTGATATACTTCTAATAGATCGTTATATGAATGCACTTAACCTCTATGTGAATCTTTACTATTTCCCAATAAATAAAGATTATTTCTTTGTATGATTTTCCCAAATATAAGAAAGTTGATATGAAGAACGGTTAATTAAGCCAAGTAAATTCTTCTTATTCCTAAGTGAATTTATTAAATAAGGGTTAACGCCTTGAGTTCTTGTTATTTATTCTTACCAAACCCTAAGTACTTTCCCAAGTTAAATAAAGTTTATGGCTTTAATCACCATTAATTATGAATGAAGAACGAAGAATAAATAAACCTTAACAATCCATTATGCATATATCAATCACAAAGCACGCGTGTTTGGGTTCACAACCTTAGTAAAGCACTACTAAAAAAAAGAGGATTTCCCGACCTCAAAAAATGGCTATTACCGACCTCATGAGGTCGGCAAACAGTGGGTCGGAAATTTTACACCTCATGAGGTCGGTAAAATTTTTAAGCTAGATAAAAGTTTTTTAATTTACCGACCTCATGAGGTCGGTATAGTAATATATATATTTTTTTTACAAAATCATTACCGACCTCACAGGGTCGGTGTATTGACTTATTTTTTATTTTATTTTTAAACTTTCTGACCTTACGAGATCGGTATAGATAAAATATTTTTTATTTATTTAATTATACCGACCTCATTAGGTCGGTTAATTATATGAATAATATAATTATATGAGTTTACCGACATCATGAGGTCGGTAATTTATATGAATATATAATATTGTTTTAGATTACCGACCACGTGAGGTTGGTATATTGCAATTTCTGAATTTTTTTACGGAAACCCGACCTATTTGCAGTTTCTGGGAATATTTTGCCGAAAACCGAACTCATGAGGTCGGTAAGTTTACGGAATATTTTGCAGAAAACCGAACTCATAAGGTCGGTAATTTTCAGTTTCTGGGAATATTTTGCAGGAGACCGACCTCATGAGGTCGGTAATTTACAATTTCTGGAAATATTTTGCAGGAGACCGACCTCATGAGGTCGGTATTCTGCAAAAAAATTGGTAGGATCTAGCTGCTTTTGCAACTGCCCACCTGTCAAGATGAAAACAATTTTATACTCAACTAAAACCAGCTCAAATAGCTGCCAACAATTCACCAAACTAATACAAATACATAAAATATTAAACAACTTCAACAAACACATCTATACAACTCGCACTACATCAAATTCAATTCGGAACTACTTCAAATTTGAATCAAAACATCATGCAAACATTCACAAGAGACATTAACCTACTTCAACTTTTGCAAACATCCACAAAACATTAGACTACTTCAACCTTCAGAAATATCCACAAAACATTAAACTAGTCTACACTAAGTTAGTCTGCAACATTAGACTACTTATACAATCCAAAAATCCACCACAACATTAACATTCAAACTTGCCTTTGTATGTTTGACATGTGAGTCCCATCATCATCCCCCCGAAGCAAGTAATATGTCTAATTGGGTCCTTATACCGTCAAACTGCACGCCCCTCCGCCTTCCCCTTTCCTCCGAGGCCTGTAGCTGGCTAGATAGCTCAGCAATCTTTTGCCCCATGGCCATAGCAGTCACTCTACCGAACGACTCAGTATTGGAAGACTCTTGGCCTTCTAGGGGCGATCGGTATTGACGAAATGCACGATGTGGCATTTCGTATGTTGTGCCAAACCTAGTGGGACCACCAACACTCCCAAGCCACCTTTCATCCATTTGTTCTTGTGTCAGCTGTGTGTTGGGTGGCTGAGTACGAAGAAACTCTGCCTTTGATTGTTGATTTTGATTATGAAATTAGAAGGTAAAATTAGCAACCAACATAAATCTCGAATTCAACAGAAAAAACTAAGCTAAAAAAATAATAGATAGACTCTTCAAAATCTTGATCTATAAGACTGACTAATACACAAAATGCAAAGAGGTCATATATAGCAGGAACATGTTCAATGATACAATATAATTGACGAACTTGAATTATTTCCTTTAAATTGAAATAACAAAAAAAAAAAAAGATCGACTCAAAAAAAATGTACAGTGATTAAAGAACCCTGAGGTTCTTTTTTCAAGTGCGATGCTTATGAGAGATTTATCTTAGTCTTATAACCTAAGCTTCTATATTTACTCTTTGTATGTTATGAAGATAATATTGGTCAGTACTAAGATTTGGTTATGGGAGCTTGTGCTCTTTGTATATCACATTAACAAAGGGGCCAGCATATATTAGGTGAAATTAAGCCAGTGTGCTTCTTCTTTGGACTCGGCAATGTTGAAAGTTAATCCCAGTCTGGAAATTCAACTTCACCATTCAACTTAAAACTCCAACCAAACACATTAATGTGAACTTGCAAGCAAAATCAGTTGAAGCAGAAAAACCAACATACATATTTTCTTTACGAAATGGAGAAAGATATATATGATAAGAAAAAAGGTGGCAACTTGGGGTTTTTCGAAGATGTTGAAAGACTAGCATTAACTAAATTTCAACCCATGCTAATATTAGCTTACCACATTTAAGATTTAGATATTGTTTAACCAAATCATCATTAAAGTAACCTGTTGTTTCAGACATATTAGACCTTCAACTATTGATGTTTATACCAACATGGTTGTCATTAATATCACCAAACTCAAATCTTGTACTGTATCAAATTCAACAACAAATATATGGTTGGAAAAGTTACCAACATCAAGTTGCATTTAGTAAGCCTTAATACTGACTTGGTAAAGTCACTAAAATCATTTGACTGAGAAATAGTAAAAGCAAGTCCATGGCCACCTAATTTTGGATATTTAGGGACTATAGCAAGAGCAGAACAAGTTGAAAATGAAAAAACAGTGCCATTAGTTGAGTTCTTGAATTCCAAAGAACCAGCCATCAAGCAATCAACACCATTGACCACCATAAGAAAAAGACTAGTATTTCTTTACCTAACACTTCAACCAACATGGACTTCTCACAGATTGAAATAACACCTACCACATGACATTCTATAGCCAAACCAAAACCCGAATGGATCATGTGCATGTGTAACTATTGACCTATCATCCATTACGACTGTTTTCATTGTGAAAAATAAAAGGATGCTTATGTAGGTCTGATCAGCCAACCATTTGCTTGATCTCTTACCCGAATATTGAAATCAAAACATAAGAAAACATGTGGCTAAAGCCAAGTAGAGAAATGACTGAAAGTTAAAAAACACTAAAGTAAAGAGCAAACCGACCTTAATCAGAAATGATCAAACTCTGACCTTAAAAAGTAAGTATTTTGACTCTCGTATTCTGAACTACGTCACACAAATTAGGTGTTTAGTCACTAGCTCTCATTTGTATTTTGATAATAAGTCTTATGAGGTACAAGCTATATTTAGCAAATACATTTATTGCCAGCTAAATACTTCTTCCCTTAACTCTTTCTTTTTCCCTCTTAGCACCCATAGGTAAAAACCTAACCGTATCAAGTGTTTACACTTACACTACTAGAAAACCGCATTTTTTCGACTACCAAAATAGTCGGAAAGTAGTCAAAACATGGGGTTTTTGGAACACACTTATGAAGAAAAGATGAACTTTTGACTACTAATGCCACTTCCATTTATTTACTAGCTAGGGCCTGGAACCCCAGCAACCTCTCAAAGAAAGTCCAAATGATCTTCAAGATTCATCTATTTACCAGCTACGGCACGGAACACAATATCATTAACGGTCATAATTACTACCAAAAACTCATCACCAACTACCTTGAAAAATTCCTCCGAGATCCCTAAATCCAAGTGAATGACCATGATCCAACTCTTTGTATGGGAAACTAACCGTGACTTTTAATTAAAGCTATAGGAATAGACTCAAGTGTATCAATATTGTTCAAGCAACTCTACATAATGTTTCATCTAATTGCTCCAATCAGTTAACAAGTAGAAAACATATACTACTTGTTTTTTCCTAAATCAATAAGCAAGAAGACATTCTGTTGGTCTATTATATGCTTTCATTACACGAGATCCATCCCAGAACTGGCCCCAATAAACACTTCCAAAACCACCTTCTTCAATCCTGTTATCATTATTAAAATTATTTGTAGCAGAGTGCAACTCCTTCAGAGAAAAAACCCTCCATGTTGGCTCCTTCTTCGCTTGCCCTTTTCTATATTATTTCAAATCAAAAATCAATAACAACTAGTCCCAACCAAGTTCGAGTTCGGCTATATGAATCCCCACTTCTTCATTTAAGGTTCATTTCAAATGCAAAATCGAAAATCAATTCAGTGTAAAGGGGAAAAGAGAAAGAGGTTCATGCACTTTACTAAGCAAAGATTTCCCAAATCAACACAACAAGAAGGTTACACAGCAAGAAATTATTCAAATAAAACTAGAGGCTTTCAGTTCAATATATCATTCCAACAAATGCAACAGTGTCTAGAGCAGTCTAGTACAAAACTTGTAAAAATAACTTAACATAAAGCTTAATTAGAACAATATAGTGATAAAGGTAATAGCTTTGAAGGAATTTAGTAAACATACCGTTTTGAACCCTTGACGCAGCAAAATATGGAGGAAAAAGCCATAGCTTTGGATTTTGAAACACCTAAACTCAACTTCCCCTTTCTTAACACAACTATATATCAAATTAACAAATGTCAAATACAAAAAATAAGCGCGTCAATCAAGAATCAATCTTTAGAACCCCATAGCACAAAAGAAGTAAACAGAGATAAGGCTAAAATTCATAATTGATCACTGAGTAATTATCTTGTAATTAGTTTCCTGAATATTTTAATTTTCAGATATACTTCAACAGAATTTGTGAAGAATGGAAGATAATACACCACAAAATAAATAAATTATCTGCACCTTCAAGCTTGGATAAGTTCCCTATATTCCTTTACATTATCTCCATTTTCCCAACCAAAAGTTTCCAAAAGTTCACTCTATCTTAATTTGTCTTCCAAGTCCTACTACTCCTTAGTTCCTACTATATATCTATTCCTAGAAAACACTGCAATGGTAACATGTGAAACGACTCTAATCTAACTCATAAAAAAGGTACTAAAACTGCTCAAACTACTAGTGTTCAAAGTGATATATAATTGGCATAAAGAAATACTTGTAATTATTAATTTGACTCAAAGGTACTATTAATTTTTTTGACGGTATCTCTGTTCTGACATTTTATCAAACACCACACAGGCTTCTTTAAGTCGCCCTCTGGAAGAAAACACTACAGGTGATCTAGTATAAGCAAATAAATCAAAATTGGACCAAATCAAAAACAGTATATATTGAAACAAATGAATCAGACTAAAGCTAGTCTCCAAACATAAACAAAATAAGCAAAAGTACCCTATTTTGACTCTCGTATTCTGAACTACTTCACACAAATTAGGTGTTTAGTCACTAGCTCCCATTTGTATTTTGATAATAAATCTTATGAGGTACAAGCTATATATATCTGAAACAAGCTTTTTTCAACTGGTCCTCCTAGCAAATTTCTTAGCAAAGAAAACAAAGAAAGCATACCTCAAATGGTTGGCCATGGATGGCGACAGCAACGACGGTACTGGGTAGGGATGGCGGCGACGGTGACCAGCAGGAATGATGGTGACGACGTTATTAGGGTTAAGAGAGAAAGGGGGAGAGAAATGGTGAGAGGAAAAGATAGAATAATGGGAAAAACAAGGGTTTGGGTCTGATTTTAATTTTATTTGAGTAGTTACACCGACCTTATGAGGTCGGTATATTTAATTATTTTATTTTTAATTTAAAATAATACCGACTTTATTAAAAATAATTTATAATATTTTTAATTAAATAAACTGACCTCATGATGTCGGTAATTTTAATTATTTTATTTTTAATTTAAAAGAATACCGACCTCGTGAGGTCAGTTTATTAAAAATAATTTATAATACTTAGTATCAAATAAATTTCCGACCTAGTGAAGTCGGTATATTATTTTTTCAAATTTTAGCACAATATGAGGTCGGTTTAATTTTAAAAAAATTGAAAAATAAATATTACTACTTTACAGACCTCATGAGGTCGGTTTTTTTCTGACCTCAACTGAGATTGGTTTTTTGAGGTCAGGAAATCCTATTTTTTTAGTAGTGAAGGTGCTTAGCTACTCATGACAAAGAACAAGAAATAAAAAATTGAGGAATTCATAATTGCTTACTTTTGATGAAAAGAGGAATTAATAATACTTGAATTGATGTTTGAAAGCTCCAAAAACAAAGGAATATTCAATGCTATAAGTCAAGAGTCAAAGTATAACAGCTGATAATATATAAAACCCTACATTGGACTATTTATAGGTTTAAAAAACGTAAAATTACAAAATTTGCATTTAAGTCCCAGACGACAATTTATACGGTCCGTATAACATTACACGGCCCGTATAAAATTGTATGACCTTCAGTCTTCACTTTTTTAGAGAAAAACACAAGCTGGTATTACACGGTCCGCATAAACTTACATGGCCCGTGTAACTCGATTGTGAAACTGCTTCTTCAAACACAGCTCTCTGTTTTGTCTTAAATCCTTCGACACACCCAACTATACTACCCGTATAATATTATACGGTCCGTATAAGTTGCTCCTATCTCAGCATCTACCAACTTTGACATTCTGTTGCCTTGTCCTTCTTTAATACGACCATAGACACGGTCCGTATAATATTGTACGGACCGTGAAAGTCAACTTCTGTGCAATTTCAGCAACTTTTAGTTCCTAAACCTTAACTCTATGATTTACCTGAAACACAACAAAAACACATCAAAACAACACATACTTGCCCAAAAACAAGTAAAACTTCTCGTAAAAAGGTATCGAATGTGCCACAATTTCACGGCACATCAACACCCCCAACTTAAAGTCTTTGCTTGTCTTCAAGCAAGTATTACAACACAACGACTCAACTATCACCTAGATATCACAGAGTAATAATGTCTACAATGATTTTGAGTCCGAACTACAGGCATGCATGCTTTACTACCAAGGACCACCTCACTTTCACTCTCAAAATACGATGCACAACTCAAGAATGCTACGACTCACATGGAAGCTTCAATTTATGGCATTATATTATTGAACATATCATGATGCACACAAACGTCACTTTAGGTGGTCACTGACCCTTGCACAATTTGCCATCCTTATGCCCTCACATAGACTGAAGAATGTCCCACACATATATATATATATAATGAAAAAGGGACAAAAGACTAAAGAGAAAAGAAGACACTCACTCTCACAAAGAATTTCATATCTACACATGCAAATACCATAGGCTTGCCCTTATTTTCTATGCTTTCATCCTTGGTTTGTTTAGTTGTGATCACGTTAGGACTTGTTTCAGCTTGTAATGTAGGCTTAGGGATGGGTAGGATACTTTTTGGGTATTAGTGACTCACCCTCCTTGAACACTATATTTCTTTCCTCACCTTTATTCACCTCTTCTTTCCTCCCTTTGTTTTCTTTTCAAATCTTCGACCTCGGTGCGATTTATTACTATTTACATATATGCATGTTTGTTTTGCATCTGTAGGGCCTCGGATTGGTGTTGGAATTTTGGGTGAAAAAATAGAGCTCACCGGTCAATATGGACTGCTGCGGCGGTAGTACTACGGCTGTAGTGAGTCCACCGCGGCGGCTGGCCGATCGCCGCCGCGAGGGTTCAAAAATTAATGAGGTCTGCCATAATGAGACCATTCTCGCTATAGTGAGGCTGCCGTAGTGAACGTCGACTGCTGCAGCGGTCGACGGGAGGCAGAAACAGTGTTTTATAATCCATATTTCGAACCCATTCCCCACATAACACCAAAAAATAGTTTTCAAGAACACTAAGGCAATTTTTCTAAGGCTAGGGCACCACTCTTCGTCAAGGCAAGTCTCCACCTTTAACTTCAGTTATTCCATAATCATCTTATGTCCCTACATCATCTAAGGTTCATTAATGGTGAATTGAAGGGCTAGAACCCTAGAATTTATGAAAACACTTGAACAATGAATGAGTATTGATTTTATTGTTGTTTAATCATCTAGGAGTATAGATTATCACTTCCTAGGATGGGAATTTGATTATTAATGGTGGGAATTGTTGATTGAGACATCTAGGAGTATAGATTATCACTTTCTAGGATAAAAATTGATTATTAATGGTGGGAATTGTTGATTGAGATATCTAGGAGTATAGATTATCACTTTCTAGGATGAGAATTTGATTATTAATGGTGGAAATTGTTGATTGAGACTTAGGGTCCCAATAAAAATGGAAGCTTTAGTCTAAAAACTGATTGTAAGGGGTTGAATTGATTAGAAAACTCATATATTGATATAGCATAATTGTTGGGATTGATTTTAGGATGAATTCATACCTAATGATAGTTCACCAATTGAAAAAGGGTAGAAGTAGTGGGGTTTTCTTCTCCAAATTGCTGTTGTTGAGTAGATGATTCCTTACTCACTTAGCGTTATGATTTCTAGACTTTGAACGCTCTGGAGCTTTGCAAAACGGGAAGGCTGTTGCAGAATAATTGCATTGTTCCAGTTCGGCTTCGAGGTAGGTTACGGTTTACTTGAGTTAGACTTTAGTTAGTTGATTGTATGTGTAATAAAGTTGATAGGAGAAAGTATGATTTGGCTGGTATGAATTCTGATTATGTGGGCTTGTGCCATTTCTTCATATACCGAAACTTTAAATGGGATTGTTATGTTTTGAAAAGGAAGGAGTCAATATATACTCTTCTTGTTAATTGAGATGGTTACCTATTCATGTTGTGTTGAGTGAATTTATATGAGTCTTGTTATGACTTGTGGCATAGTGCCTTGTGTTCATTGATATTGATATTATTGGCTGATCATGTTCCATATTGACTATTGGGCTGGAAATACATTGAGATTCATATTGTGATTAGATACAGAGATATAAATATATAAAGGCACATTTGATAGGGGGTGCGGATGTTGCCTAGTTATAGGCTCGTGATCCAAGGTTAGTTCCGGACCGAGTGGTACATGGACACCATGGGTCCCTTGCAGGTCATGACTATTTGGGGAAAATAATACCATATAGTATGTGTGTACATGGTTGAGATACTTTCATTATTTTATTGCATTGCCTCGGACTCATGTTGTTTTTGTTGTTGGCTAATGACTGAACTTATATCGACTCGGTGATTGATTGATAGTTGGACTTATCTTATTGTAACGACCCAATTGGTTGTTATTGCATTTTCGACCCTTTTGAGCCTTTCCCGAGCTCTGTTAGCTCATACTTGACCCGCAAGGACTGTTGGCGCGCTTCCCTAGGTCATTAGACTCGGATTGAGTAAGTTTTGGTAAGATTTGGCTTAAAAGCAAAAAAAGTTTGACCCAAAGTTGACTTTTGGGTGAACGGACCTTGATCGGAAATAAGTCGATTCTGAGAGGTCCGGATGGTCATTTAAAACTTGTGTGTGTGGTTGGCTTGGTTCCCGAGGCACTCTGGTACATTTTGGGACTTGGGTTGGAAAGTTAGTTTAGAGGTTTCGGGGGTTGACTCGGTCAATAGGGCCCCCAAAGAAAATTCCGAGATCACGAGCGCGTTCGTAGCGCATATTTTATGGGGGGTAGCATATATGGTATGTGAGCAGATATTTCTAAGCATTAGTCGGGATTTAGGTGGACTCTACGAAAGTTGGGGAATTTTCTAGTGTACCTGCTGGTGCCCGCCTCGGCGGCACCAGCACCACTGAAGCGGTACCGCCGAAGCGGTGGGTTGACCACCAAAGCAGTTTGGGCATTTCGCGAGGGACCGCCGAAGCGGTACCCTGAAGCGCCAATAAGCGGTCGAGTCAACCGTGAAAGCGGTGAACGTGGATGGGGTATTTAATGATATAAAACCCCAAGTCTTTTCATTCTTTTATTATTCTGAAAGTGGTGCATCTTGGGAGCTTTTCTAGAGGTTTCTTGGGGCAAACTCTTAGGGGTAAACTCATCTATCATCTCTACCTAATCTTGATTCATTATCTCATCTAGTTATCATTAATCCATGCTAGAATCTTCATAAAGTTATGAGAATTAAGTGGGTTTTTGGTTATCTTCCTCTAATGAACTTGTGAATATAAAACCTTGTTTTGTCAATGAATTTAGTATGGGTTAGCATGGAATTGATGGGTAATGACTATAGTAACTTGAATCTTCTATTCCTAAGGCTTAAGTTGAGAATTAAAGGCTAGGGTTTATACCCAAATTTGGAGGTTTTCTATATAATCCCAATTTTGAGCAATTGTTGGTTATTCTAGCTTGATAATGATGGGAATTGATCACCTAGAGCTGCAATTTCATGTTGGGACCTTTAGATTCCTAATTTCACCGTTCTAGTTCATAAACCCTATTCCATAGGTTGGGGATTTGGGTCTTGAATACAAGTAAGGTTGTTTGATGTTTTTCTTGATTCTAGTTCCATGATTCAAATATGCTTAGACTTCCTTGATCTCGAGGCTCAAAGGAAAGGAAAGGCTAAGAAGTGATTGTTGGTGATATTGCTGTTCGGCCTTCCAGGTAGATTACGGTTTACCCTATGGTAAGAATTCATTTAGCGAAGCATATATTTAGACGATATTATCGGAGAAAGCATGTAAACCTTTGGGTATGAAGTTGGGTTGGATATTGTCTTAGGTTAGGCCCTGTTGTGTGATTGGGGTTAGCCACCCCGTTGTGTTGTGCCTTATCTTGTTCTATTGTTGTTGTCTTAATGCCATGTGGGATAGTAGATGTTGGACACTACTGATATATCTTGTTTATGATATTGTAGTATCTTACTTGTTGACGTTGATACGAGGATAGTGTCCCATCGTGGCTTATTGTGTAGTCTTTTCATGATATTACTTGTGTGCCCTGTGTGGTACTGTTGGGATTGTATTGGTTGTTGATATTGCATTGCATCGTATTCATACTCATTTCCATGATACATTGATATTGCATGGTTATGGTACCGATGATGATAAATGAGAGAGTGTAGCCCCCGAGGTCTTTGCCGGAGAGCGTGAAAGAGATGAGAGTACGTGATCCGAGGTCATGTACCGGAGCGGAATCGGTGTTGATAAGAGAGATCTTGCCGTGTCATCCGCATACTTGAATCATACATTGAACACTTATCTTACATATATATATATATATATATATATATATATATATATATATATATATATATATATATATATATATATATATACAGGGGGCGATGATATGGCCTATGTTGTTTTTGAAATACTTGGGAGGTTTTATACTAATTGCACGACCATTCTATGATGTGTGATACCGGATGGTCGACAGGCGTGAAGGGTGGAAAGGTCGTCTCTAGGCTGTGTGATAAGGAGCGACATAGTACATGAACTTCACGGGTCCCCCATGGGTTGTGCTACCTAGACGTCGATATTTTCGTCCGGAGTACATATGTACACAGCATTGCATTACATATACATTTCATACATTATTGAATTGCATTGCACTTTGTTTCTGTTGTGATATTCTTGGGATGTACTTGTGATATTCTTGTGATGTACTTGTGATATACGGATTCAGACCGAGTATTTGAGACTTGACACAATTGGGTTTAGATGCTATAACCTAGGTGATGACGTGTAATTGATTTCTGGCTTGTGTTTGACTTATACCTTGATTGATTACCTGCTTATCTTACTTTATTGACTTGATATGTGTTAGCTAAACTTAGTCGGCCTATGATACCTACCAAAACTTGTTGTTTGTACTGACCTGCACTTGCTGAATTCTTTTATGAATGCAGAGTTCCAGGTAGGATCGACCTCCGTTTCTCGTGGCTGATCTTTGTACGAGAGTTGCTGCTCAAAGTCTTACAGCGTGAGCATGGGGACGTCCGCCGTCTTGGAGATTCTTCCTTATTCTGTATCTTATTTACATTCCAAGACATATTTAGACATTTGATGTATTTTGTTATTTTCAGACTTATAGTATCTAGTTAGTTGCTCTTGTATGACTA
>NW_026715425.1:0-20026 GCF_029784015.1 Lycium ferocissimum | reverse complement strand
TAAAAAAAGGTGGGTCGGTTGGAAAAGATTTTTTGTATCGTGGGTTTTTAAAAGTTTTGTAACCGAGGGGTTTTTGGTATTTTTAAAAGATTATAAGTTTTAAAAATTGTAATTGAGTCCCAATTTAAGTTAATCACATTTTTAAGACAAGTTTGACAGCTACTAAACTTGTCACCATTTCTAATTATCACACTTTTTTGTCACCACAACTTAAATCTTCCTAGAATCTAGGCCTAGGCAACCTACTAACCTAGGCAATTAATTTAGTACGCTTATCTTTGTCGTTAATAATAAGATAATTCAAGTATCAATGTGGGGTTTATGTCTTAATCATGAACTAACTTAACTACCACTATCTCTAAATTCGTAATTAAATCGTGGGCTCAGAACTCCAAACTCGAAATACAACTTTATGTTGTACTTTCTTTCTTACAATACTGTTCTAGTACTGTACCTAATTTTGTCTTTGCAGAAAATAACTTTAAGATTCCTTTTATCATCAATTGTTTAACATTCCTTTAAAATAATTTCTGCAAAGATTTTATCATCAAAATATTCTAACCTAAATAAGAGATTACAAAATATTTACATAATCTATCAATTCCATCTTTACATACGGTTAGGAAACGTCAATTCATTTTATTTTCTTAAAGGCTGTAGTGGTTCAAAATAAATTCAATCATGATTAATTATGTTGGATAAGTTATCTTGATTAGTTATTCTAAAGTTATTTTTTATTGAATGTTTGATATGTTGGGTAAAGTATTATACACGGATAATTACAAAAAAAAAAGAGGTTCTTCCTTATCTCTATGTAAAATTACAATTCTTATTCCAGAACTATTTATGTTTATCCTTCGTACCAAACAACCCCTTAAAATTTAAAAAAAGAGGACCAATACAGTAGTATGTGGTGTCCTTTTCTCTGAGATTTACTGTAAACATTTGGAGTTTAGCTACTTTGCATTTGTTCAATCATTTTAGCCGTAAAGAAACAAAATAGAAAAGAATTTATATGAACAGATCTTCCTGGAGCCTCTTGTAATGCATATGAGCTAGCTAGTTAGCCAAGTACCCTTCTCGCCACCCTTAAGACACAAAGAACGTCTAGGTACGTTCAACGTTGAGTACAGCTACAGTTTTGTTTACCAGTTGTACAAATGCAGAAAGAATGAGAATCGTGAAGTCTCCAATTAAATATTTGCTTTTTTTTTTTTAAAAAAAAAAAAAAAAAAAAACACACACACACACACTTGAGTGATCATATTAAAATATAATTAAGCTAATAAAATGTGACACGTCTAATCGCAGTATTCAAATTGTGGGTTTCAATTCGCATACAGTGAATTCAATAGGTAATAATTTTGATGGAAATTAGAGTAGATTGTCAATTAAGGGTGTGCATAATTTGATATATACTGGAATTAGTGAGCCAAAATCATATTTATCTTTTCTTTTCATTTTTGTTATACCTACCAATCTTTCGTAACTTTCCAATCCCACCTTTAGGGTTGAAAAATCCGAAATTACATTTTCAGTTTCATCTATATTTATTTCAAAGATTATGTGAAGCTAGTGAGTTTAATAATTCATATACACGATCACGATGCCTCCTTTTATCTCACTCTCTAGAAAGGCGAATGTTACATAAGATACAACTACAAACATACCCACAGTGTAAATACTACATGAAGTGGGGTGCTGTGGCCAGGAGGTATAAGATGTGCGCAGACTTACTTACCTACTGTTTTGTGAGGGTGAAAGAGGTTGTTTTCGATAGACTCGGCAAAAGAAACGTGGAATAACGCAAGTGATTGCAAGAAAAATAAGACAAGAAGTTATCAAGATACAAAATAAATGGCGCAACATAATAATACACAAAAAAAGATAATGATCTACGCGATATCAAAACAATACAACTAAGAAAAGGAGAAGAGGAGATGGAAAGGCTAGCCCACCACCTCTCTCACACATAACGCGACAAAACTCAACTACCTATTAACTTTCTATCCAAATTCAAGTATTCCAAGGCCATGTCCTCATTGGGGTCACCCTTGAAACTGCATATCTGTCTAATCACCTCCCCCAATTCTTATTCGGCCTACCTCTACCTCTCCTAACTCCTGCAACCACCAATCTCTCACACCTCCTCTTCACATGTCCGAACCATCTCAGTCTCGCTTCCCTCATCTTGTCCTCCACGAATTTCCACAAGATAATATCTTTAATTTAGTATTTTGTCCAAGATTCTTTTACCTCGTAAAAAAAAAAAGGTGGTTACAAACAAATCAAAGTTATCTAACCGAATAAACAAAAATTTAAAAAAAAGATCATTACTGACTTTAATTACATATAACAATATTATTCTAGCATTTTTATTTTAAGAAATTAAATATCGAATCAAAATATTAAAAAACCGTACCACATCTGCACCCACGAATACCCCTAATCCCAACTTACAATTTGTCGTCCTCTTATCAATTCAGCAATAGGAATGCCATGATCACCAAGGATTTCGCACAAATTAACTAATATCACTATAATGCACCACCGTCCATGCAGTCGATCGACAGCTCCTCTTGTCTTTGTTCTGCCATATATTTGGAGCCAATAAACTATATGTCAAGATTTCATTATGGGACACCTCGCAACTCTCTCCATTTCTTTATTACCTATTCAGAATATTCCTCTTGTCAAGATTTTATTGCTTATTTACCTTTTTTTTGCTCAACGAAATGCTCAGAGAGTCTTTTCAAACAGTCTTTTTATTCCGGCTTATTGTCTCCAAAGCGATTATACACTTTTCTAGACTAAAATTACGAAAATTTATTCTCATGCGTTAGATATTTGTCCTAAAATTTCAAATTCCATTTTGAAGGACCGAGTAATGGACGTTCGACCTCACTAATAAAGATGATTGCCCCATTGACTAGGAATATATATATGTGCACGAAATAATAACTGTGTTAATTTCACGGTTCACGGTGGTAACTAAACTTATTCTTTATAAAATTAAAGTTACGTTGTTTTTTTTTTTTTTTTTTTTGGTAGAATCAGTGAACTAACTATAGGTAACACTAAAGTCATAAAATTAGTTTCTGTAAAGTCGCTAACCTATGTGCTAGTTGTCCAGAAAATAAAAAATTATCAGAAAGTCAACTTTTTGATGCCAAAAAATAACATGTCATTGTCATGTTATCATTTTACCACTGTTACATGCCACGTGCGAATTTTTAACTAAAAAGTTTCATACTCATAACCTATATTTTACGTATAGGCATTTACAAATTAAAATTACAAGAAACGAAAACAAAAAAACTTTTCCGGATTAGCGACTGATTCTGGGCGATCGACGATGGCAAGAAGCGTGCCTTGATATTGTGCTTACGATTCCAACAAATCGTTTTTATATTTCATTTTTAAAATTTCTATGTTTTTAATTATTTACGTTTAAAATATGGGCTTTGAAAGGTGGATTTTGTGATAAATGTTTTCTCGCATGGTATGTACACGAAGAAATATGATGGTGTATGGCGTTGATATGCCTTTTTTCTTGTTCAGGAAATCTTTTCGGTGATTTATATTTTCTAAGAATTAACACATAGTTTAGTGACTCTACTATTTATATAAAAATTAATTATACGACTTTATTTTTTACAAACAGCTAGCTTAGTACTTATTGTTAAGAAAACTATTTTTATAACTTTAATATTACAAAAAGTAAATTCAGTGACCATTAGTTAAATTAACCCCACAATGACTTACAATAGCCTTCAAGCTCGCTCTTTGTGTAGTAAGGATAGTGATACTAGTATTTTTTATTTGTTTCACTATTAAAATTCCAAACACATTCTGTTTCGGCTGTTGGGCATTGATCCGTATTTTCAGATTAGCATTTATTAGTGACTTTGATTATTTGCAATATTAAACTTCAGAATTTATTTAATTTTAGATGTAATATCTAAATATCAGTTTGAGGATGGGTATTTCGACTGAAATACTGGTCTCAACTCACAAATTTTTAATTTTCACGAATTCTTGCTCCAGGTGGAGTTCATGTACAAACATAATTACGCTCATAGTTGGCCATGACCCATCTATCATTTTGCAGGATAGAAACTAAGATTTAGGACTTAGTGGCTACGTTCTCCATCAATTAATGTTGTAACCGGTAGATGGGGGAAGTGTTGATTTTAGATTAATTAAGAGTTCCATGCATATATATTTTTAGCTGTAGCGGATTATCCTTGGCTTTGACTTTAGGTAGGAGTACTATTTTTGCATGTACTAGTAGTATTATTTCAACAATTAGCTCAAAATAGTGAAATATATATCTCAAGTTAAAAGCCAACAATATATAAACAAAGTCGCAACTTACGAGCAATTACTTATGATACATGCATACAACTAAAAATAATAGTCTCTACGCCATTTTTCTTGTTTCACATAGAGAAATGAGAACTATATTTTGACTTCTAGTTGTGAATCGAATGACCCACACCTGGACTATACCTACCCTGAAGGTTGAAAACTGTCAACGTTCTCAGCCTTACTGCTACTTGCTGCTTGTGTTGATGACCCAAAATTAGAAGGTGGCTCATAATTTCCCCCGTTTTTCACTTTCAAATTTTTTGAACAGTGTTTGCAGCGCTTAGACTTGAGGTGCCTTGCCTCTACATGTAAAATCTCTTGACTTAAGAGCAACAAAATGAAGAAAATAAGGAAGCTAATGGTTCTAGTGTTTGTTGCTGCCATTGTCTTTATGATATTATTTATGGTAGAGTACAGTAAAGAAGAGAAGTAGTACTGTGGAAGTTATTGGAGCAAGAAGGTTTTAATTTGTATGTTAAAACACATTTACAACTGTAGTATATATAGGCACGAAAAGAGGACAATATGTATTTTCATAGTTGTTCTACATTTGCCCTTTTCCAGTGAACATGAATGGGAAGAACATGTGATTGTGTCCTCTAACTCCTCAGTAGTGGGAAGATTCCTGTTGAGATAAAGAAAATTAACAAAAGAAGAATGAATTTGTAAAGTAAGAACGGATGGTTTGGTTTTGGTGATTAAGGCCGACCTCTAGTGAAGAAGCAACAAGCAACAAAATAAAACTCACATGGCACACTATCTATCTTCACTTGTTAGTTGCTAGTTGTCTGTCACACCCTAATATCCCGAGGGTGTGATGGGCACCCGACCCCATATCCGGAGCCGAGCGATCCCACAGATCCTTGTTACACACATAATTTCTTCAGACTCTGAAAATCGGATAAAAGTAAAATACATATTAAGCTTTCGAAATCTTCCTTTTATCGTTCTCAAAACTTAACAAATTCTGTAATTATATAAAATTTATTACATAACACAGAATGACATATCGGCTGATGGAGCCGCTTACAGACTGACAACCAATACCCACGACTCTGTCTGCAAAGTCTCTAACACAAATGCAGATATCATAACATACAAACTCTGACTCGGCAACACTCCGAGAGCAAGTGGAGCTTGCCATCTCCGCTGGAACATCTTCTATAAAACTGCACATCATCTGGGTGTACCTGCGCGGCATGAAATGCAGCCCCCGAAGAAAGGGGGTCAGTACGGAAAATGTACCGAGTATGTAAAGCATGGAACACAGAAAACTAAACCATAATCGAAACAGACAGTACAAACAGTAAGTACACTATCCAGAGTACCAACACTTATCTTCCGGACGCAAATCATACGTACCTATGCCACATGTCAGAAGGAGTACAGAAAGTAAGCAAATCATACAGAATACCAAAATACTTATTTTCCAAACGCAGATCATATGTCAGAGAAAGGGGTACAGATCGAGAGTACCAGAAGGTTTGTTTTCCAAACGCAGAGCATGTATGCCGAAGTCATATGTCAGAAAAAGTACAGAGGGTACAGAGTGCCAGAGAGCTTACTTTCCAAACACAAACTGTGCATATCAGAATCGTATATCATATATGTGCGTATAACAGATCCCGGCCCTTCCGTAAGGGACGCGGTGGACAGAACTATCAATGCATGTCAGAATCATATAACATATATGCAGATAACAGATCCCGACCCTTTATTAAGGGACGCGGTAAATCATATGTCATGTATGCATGTAACAGAACCCGGCCCTCTGCTGCGGGACGCGGTGAATCACATATCATATGCCATCCTGGCCACCGCCCTGTATCATCATAAACATATATATAACAGAACCCGGCCCGCAGGGGAGAGGGACGCGGTGAACAATGCAGAGGAAGATGCACGATAATATAACATAACCTGGCCCGGGCGCAGTGAATAACATACTGAGGCTTGCACGAACGGAGCAGTGAGAAACCACATACACACATATTCAGACTCGAGAGATACAAACACTTACCGACATTTGAAGATCATAAACATATTCCAAGTCGATCGGAGTTAGTATGTGGAAGTTACGGACATTTTTACCACGGAACTTTTACGAACATTTCGAGGCAAATCCAAACGACAGAATCGTTCAAAGGAATCGGACGATATATATATATATATATATATATATATATATATATATATATATATATATATATATATCTTTTGGATGGCACGATGGATGGTATCAGAATAAGGCCTTCAGAATCATTTTACATATCCAAATACGTTATAAGACTCATTGGAATAGTTACAACACTTATCGTTTGGTAAGCGGAACAATAATCAAAAGTTTCCTTTGAATACCGTGCGAAAGTGAGTCCAGAAGAGTGGTACCAAAGACATACTTATATACAAACATACTTATCGACATCTGAAGGCTCAGAAACAAGCTTCGGGTCAATTGGAATTAGTATACGAAAGTTACGAGCCTTTGAAGTACAGAACATCCAATAAGCATTTCAGTAGCCATTATTATGTCAAAATCCCTTTTAGGATATCATAATGAATCAAATCAAATAGAACTTGGAATCTTATACACATATCAAACATATCAAAGGTTCGATGGGATAACCGGATGTATTATCATGTCAAATACCTTTCGGATGTTCCGACGGATTATGTCAAAGCAAAACTTTTTAAGATCGTTTGTGCGTATCAAAATATATCATAGGACTTACTGGAATAGTTAAAATAACTATCGTTTAATAGTTGAGGGAGTAGCTAAAAGTTTCCTTTAATTATTGCTCGACAACAAGTCAATAATACAATAGGGGCGGATTAGGAAAATAATGGGCCCACCTCGGGTCAACCGAGGTGGCGGACACAAATTACGTAGATTAAGCCTTAGGGAGTCACTTATGAAAGTTTTAGTGTCATTTGGTTCCATTTAGGCAAGTTATAGATGTTTAAGCAATTATTTCAACAAGGCATGAAGAACTTGATTCAATTCTATTGAATGAAAAAGGGTCAAATTCAAACTCGGATTTCTAGGAATAGAATCGTCCCCGAGGCTCGTATCCAGACCTATTAGGTCTAAGACATGCCAAAAGAAAGAAAGGTAAAGCCTTACATACCTTTTACGCTCCTTACGCTACTCCAAATTCAAGTTCCAAATTCTCCAAAATCTACAAATGGTCACATTTACCAAATATTAATCATAAAGCTTTAAGAATTCAATCTTAACCAATACTTGTCTACAGAAATTTGGGCAGCATCTCCCCTGTACATACAACATCCCCGAGATTTTAACTCGGTCAAAATATCAACAACCATACCAATAGCAATACCAATAACATCAACAATCGATTTGAAACGCATTCTAACATAAATTGTCTTCTTTTCTAAATAGTGCAACAACTTCCAATCCAACTTTGCACTTTCAAATCAATATCAACATTTTCATATTCATGTACTAATTTAAGGTCATTCAAATACAATCCAAAAGCATTTCATATCATTCTACCAAATATACAAGAATTCCACCGAAACCATAATTCACCCAAAACTTCCAACCTTCGACATAAATATTCACAACACATTTTTATCATCCCATTTCATCAACAACAACAACAACAACAATTTGCATCTTACAACTCCATTCCCACAATTACATAAATTATAATAAAATCACAAAATTTCCTAGAACAACTTAACAACCAATTTTTCATGCCAATTTGGGCTAGTATTCTTCCATTTACACCACAAGGCTACAACAACACAATTAACATAATAAATAAAATTTGTCCATCCCTCTCCATCAATCAACAACACACGGCCACACACATACATACCCATAACATAAAATTTTCATACTCTACATTCATTCCCACATACTACAACATATATATAATATTCTTCCAAGATAAAAGGAGTAAAATTCTTACCTTTTCCAAATTCTCTACTTGGTAAAAAAATATACTTTCTTGCTTCCAAAGTTGTATCACCTTGAAGAGGGCTTTGAGCTTAGTAGTAATTCCACGAAAGATGAATTTTTGAACTAAAGATTTGAGCTCCAATTTTATTTTATTTTTTTTCTTTCTCTTGGCCGTGGCCTTCTCTTTTTTTTTTCTCCATATTTCTCCAACTTTCTAGAGTTGGAAAAGATGACTTATGGTCTTGCTTGTCATCTAATATATGCACACATGATTCATCCATGTGTCCATGGCCCACTCATGGCATGGATGAATTTAATTTGGCCAAATCATGTGTGGGAACCATATGGCCAACATGGCAAATTTTTCATGATTTTCAAGTTTTCATATTTCACTTTAGGTCCCAAATCTTCTAAATTTCAATTTTGCCCTTAGCCTTTCCCGATATTTCCATAAGCCATTTTGTGAATTTTCATTTTTACCCCTAACATTTCCTAATATTTCCACATCAACATTTTCATAAACAACTTATGTAATTTTAACAAGGTCATAACGTAGCCTTGTCCTTAGCTCGTCGCAATTATCTCAAAATATCCGAAGGTGCAAAACACGGGATATAACATTGTCTATATTCTCCATGCTCCCAAGGCACTGCACATTTAGCCGCAACTCCAAGTGTATAACCATATATTATAATTATATATTTTCAGTGTTTGTTGGGTCCTCATTTTATATATTACAATGTTAATGATACTATACTAGTCTTGCTTGAGAAATTTCGTGACCCTTTTTTCTAATTGGATTGGACTTATGTTTTACTGATGGTCTATTTTTTTTTTTTTTTTTAAAAGCTATCAGCCTTGGATCAAACTCTTTATTAGATTTATTATGATCTTTCTCTACGAATATTAGAATTTTAATAGCCATATTACTCCAAAGAAGCCCGTTACTCCTTTGTGACAAAAAAAAAAAAAAAAAAAGTAGATAAAGATTCTTCTTATTCTTATATGTATACGAATGTAAATTCACTTTCATCTTTCTAAAGGATCAATATTTTATCTTGTCATAGGAGCATGTATTTTAACAATCTCACTTTTATGGAATGTAGTTATCTATTTACTTATCTCATGGTACAAAATTACACAGCATGTTTGTGGATATGTTAAACTCTTTTTAATTTATTCGAAATAGCCCAACAGGAAAAGGTGCAGAAAGATCTAGTCCGGCCTTTGTGCCTGTGGACATTATGAAGACAGAACAGAAAACCTTTCATTTCGAAAATATGCTTGACATGAGGAAAAAGGAATGTGATTCCTGAGAAAATCATCATGTAATTGGTTGCACAATGTGTGATGTCCTTGATAGATTTTCTTGAAAAACTATCCTAATTATAAGCCAAATATGCACTTAATACTTTTTTTTGTTGCCACTTGTTGACTTATTGTTCGATAGTCCTGAATCCTGATTTTCCCATTCGCTTAGTTACTCCAAAATTACTCCATACACCGATGTAACCCTTACGTTTTAAATATGTTTATTTTTATTTGCAGTTTATCCAATTTAAATAATTTTGGGAAATAACCAAGTAATATCTTAACTTTTGCATTACAGTAGACAGCTTTATAATTATTAAATTAGACAACTAAATTTGAAAAAAAAAAAAACTAATTCGAATTATTATAGAATGTGAGCGATTTTTTTTTTCTAGTTTACTATACAAGAATATTTGGAGACAGTCAAGTACACGTTCTAAGTAGCTTCAATACTAATACTATAATCCATATTTTTTTAATCGGAAAAAAAAAATTATTACGACCAAAAGAAGCTTTAGACCGAAAGGTAACCAATCGCATAATCTATTCAAAACATATATATTGCTCGCAGAATAAATGAAACCTTTACCAGCCAGGCAATTGCATTCTACATCTTTGTATATACCTTAAATTATCTTTTCTATTACTCCGAGACCCATCACGTTATGAGATGATATTATAAAAACTCTAAAAATATAATCATGAATGCGTGCGGTGCCTTTTTTTTTTTTTTTTTTTTTTTTTTTGGTTTTCTGTGAGATGGGAAATTAATTAAATGAAAATTCAGGAGCCCTAAGCTTAACATAAAGAACAGTAGCACATTCTTTAACAAGGTCTTTCCAGTCGAAAAAGCAATTCCCTTTTACATTATAAAAATTTATATTACCCTTCGAGAGCTCAAGAGCTACCTAAAAATTGTAGCATTAATTTTGTAAAGTACTTAAAAAGTACGTTTCAGCAGTTGATTAAACAAAAACCTTTAAAGAATTTTAATTTAGGAGAGCCCAATTTTGTAAAGTACTTAAAAAGTACGTTTCAGCAGTTGATTAAACAAAAACCTTTAAAGAATTTTAATTTAGGAGAGCCCAACTGGTACCCATATATACACCTTCCCACTGACCTACACATTTTGTACTATACTGTATATTAGGGACTGGTGCTTGTCCTGCTAAGGTTCTTTTCCCCCTTAAACAACTGTTGCATGTAATATATAGAGATTAATTAGAGGAACCTAACTTTACAGCCAGAAGTATTTAGAGAGAGCCCAAAGGCCTAGGTGACCCTTTGCAGTTGCCTAATTCCAACTTGTGTATGTAAGGCTAAAAGGCAAGATTCTCTATGAGCACAAAATTGGGAAGATTCTTGATTTCCTTTGCAGTTAATGGCAAAAAAAGAATTGTAAAGAATAAAAAGGTGGTCTCCGTGGCCTAAGGAGCTAACTAACGAGGTACTTAAAAATATAAAATGGCAGTGTCCCAGACAAAAAATAGGGGACCCTAATTATCTAAGTACCAGTCCATTGCACTCTCATGTCCATTAGTTTTAACTTCTGATGATCTTAATGGGGTTGGTGATAGATTTCTTCTGATTTTGTGCTTTCTCATGGATTTCCAAATCTCACGCGGAGCTACCGCCTACCGTTAATTTGCATTAATCCTGGCATCCTCTTCGATGACGCATGGATGTTAGGTGCAGTTAGAGGTGTTAAATGACTGGATTGGGCTAAAATTGGGCACGTCAAAATGGGATGAATTAATCAATAAGCGGGAAATTAATCCCCCCAAAAGTTACTTGGGCTGAAGCAAATTGGGTTGAAATGGGTTAATTAACCAATCCGCCCAATTCTTACTAATTTTTAAATTCGTTGTTATTTTCTTATAATTTGTCTGAGCTAATAATTTTTTCAACATATCAAGTAAAGAAATATATTTTAAGTTTCAATCTGAGCTGCTTATCAACCCAGTTTTTAATGGGGCGGATTAAACGAATCAAAATGGATTGAGTTAATAAAATGAGTGGGTCATTAACCCATCCAGATCTAAAGGGGTTGGGCGAGTCAAGAATTTGTATGCTGATTTTGCCATCCCTAGGTGCCTAGTATAAGTGAATATTAATCTTTCGAAGTTTTAACCCTTATATAAGTTCTGCATCATAATACCAAAAAGAAAAGAAAAAAATTAGTGATTCACAAATTCTGCAGCAAACTACAAAAATTTATTATTAATTCTATTTAACGACGAATTATCAAAAAATTATGCTAGTTATAGTGGCAATTAACGATGAATTTCATTACTAATTCTTGGTTTTCTTGTAACTTTTAAATTTATTTCACTAACCTTGATCTATATTAATATACTAGCGTAATTAGTGGTTGTGGTTGTTATTGTTTTACTCAAATCCCTTACTACTTAATAGGATACAAACGTTCATATGGTGTTAAAAATTGGTGGTCTAGTTGCGTAAGTTGCGTATCATGCAAAGTGAACTTGCAATTTACGATTCGTTTTGACCATTTCTTGATTTGTGAAGGAGAAGTGAGAAAGATAAATTACAAGATATGACATACTAGACGACGCACAGAAACCAGTTGTACACGTGAAGCTCTACTTCGAAAAAAAGTATATACGTCACGTATGACCTATTTAGAGTAGGACTTATATAATTAGAGCATGTTTGGCCTAGCGGTTTTGAGGCCAAAAATATTTTTTTCGATTTTTTTTTTTTTTATTTTGAGAAAAAACACTTTTTGGATACTTGAAGCCGTGTTTGGTCAATTAGTAAAACTGCTTTTAATTTTCTATTGGGAGAAGCAGAAATTAATTTTCTTCAAGATAAAAATATACCTAAAATAAATACATATTTACCAAGTACATCTCTTATTAATCCATCAGGGATGAAATCATTGATATTCGTGATGTACGAAGGATAATACTTATTTTTGTGTTGAATTTTAATTTGTGGAATGATTTTTAATTTTATTTTGGTTGTAGTTTTTTAGTATATTTAAATCATTGTGATATTATATTAATATTTATTTATTTGTTTATGTATTATATCAATTAAAATTTTTGATATGTACTTTTAAATTTTAATTAGTTAAAAGTAAAAAATTAATTAAAGTCTTTCATAATACATATTTAAAATAATTTCCCTCTGTAAAATAATCTTGATAGTAAACGTTTATTGATACTTGTCCTTTTCGTAATTTGACACCCAAAAGCACTTTTTTAAGAAGATCAACCAAACATAATCTGCTTATTAAAAGCGATCAAGAGTACTTTTCAAATGAATTAGCTAAACACAAACTATTTCTCATCAAAAGTAATTTTAAAAAAGCGACTCAAAATAAGCGATTTTTAACCGCTAGGCCAACCAGGTTCTTGTTCTCTCTTGTTCATTTTATATATGTTATTTCAGTAAAATGATTTGGACCAAAATATTTGTCCAAGTTAATTTTATTTTTTCAATTCTACTGTACCATTGCCGTACTTACAATCATTAAATATTCCTTATGCTTAATACCATCAATTACTGCATTTACATGCCACTATATGCCGTAAATTTTGATAGATTGATAGATGTTCGGCGAAAGAAGTTCAGTTTTAACTTAAGTCTATAATATAATACCCTAACCTGACGAATACTGCAAATCCTTGAGGGTGATAATGCAGTGCATTGGCATATATAGCTGTGGAGTTGGAAGAAAATTGCATGCATAAGATCCGTTGCTTTCGTGCTGACTTAGCGTTTTCATTTCTGACCAAATCATATAATGTGGACACAATCAATCAGTAGTATCTCGGATCGGATGATAATTGATATACGATAATGCATTCTCTCTCTCCCTCTCCCTAATGCTGGTCAACAAATAATAAAATAAAAAAGGAAGTAAAAGAATGAAAAGAGAAACATACTTACTCCAATTCGTTGGCATGCAAATATGCAATTGCGGTGCTATTCTAGTAGTACTAACACGTAGTCATCGAGAGTTTTGGGGGTATTTTAGCTTTTGTTGTTGTTAATAAGTTAAACTGCGCAAGCATAAACCTTGAGGACAATGAAAGTCTTTTCCACAACTAACTTTGAAGTAAAAGCATAAATTTACATCATTGAGTCCTATCAAACTAATTAAGCCAAACGAATTGAAGTAGTACTACATAATAGGAAGTTAAAGAACATTACAAACGGATGATCTCGATCGTCGTCACCAAATTGATACTATTATTATATTAGCTAAAGCTAGTCGTGTTTAGTGTGACCAATGCCAGGGCTATGGCCTGGGGTGCTAGGCTGAAAAGCATCCACACTTCCTTCCATAAATCTAAATCCCTTTCTCCCTAATTGTTTAGGGCTACCATCCTTTTTTGCGACATTTATGCCTAATGTCACTTTTACTTCAAAGACATTAAGGTTCAAATTTTCTTTTGCAGCAAGATTTCTTCCGTGGCTGAAAAGAACTAGGTTTGATAAGAATAGCAACATGAAGAGTACTGAAGTTGAGGCATAAAAATTGGCCATATGGGAAAAATATAGAGAGGAAAAAGGCTAGGGAATTTCAAAGTGTGATGGTGCTTTGCTAAGGCTATATTAAGAGTAAGCAAAGCTAGTTTAGAACTTTGGAGGTTATTAGAGAAGATAGTCCGTTTGGCAAGGAATTCGGGGTGGTATTTAAGGAGTTAAGATTAAAGCTAAGATGGCATGTGATAGGTCACAAATCACAAAAATCAAGGAAGTTTCCGTAGGAAGTGGTGCCCAAGCCTAAAGGTGTCAACCGGTTCCAACCGGAACCGGTTAAGGAACCGGCCGGTTCCGGTTAAAAAACCGGAACCGCTTAACCGGTTCCGGTTTAACCGGTTCCGGTTTACCGGTTTTAAACTCCAAACCGGAACCGGTCCGGTTTGGAGTGTTTAAAATATATATTTTTTTTGTTTTTTTTGTATTATATATATATATTATAGTATTTATTTGTATATTGTAGGTATATTTACATATGTTATACAACTTTATAATTAAAGTTTAAATATTTATCGTATAACAATATAATATAAAGCATATATACTCAATATATACTAAATAGTGTTTTTATATATACATATATATGTATAACTTACATATACTTATATATATATGTATAACTTAATATATATAGTATATATACTTATATACTATATATATTATATATATATATAACTTAATATATATACTATATATATGTATAACTTAATATATATACTAAATATATGTATAACTTAATATATATACATATATATATATATATACTATATATACTTAATATATATACTAAATATGTGTATAACTTAATATATATACTATATATATGTATATATATGTACTATATACTATATATACTTATATATAGGTATAACTTAATATATATACTATATATACATATATACTATATATACTATATATACTTAATATATATACTAAATATATGTATAACTTAATATATATACTATATATACTTACTTATATACTATATATACTTATATATAGTATATACTATATATATATATATAGTATATACTATATATACTTATATATGTTTAAGTATACTATATAACTTAATATACTTATAAGTATATTCTTAGTATATTTTAGGTATATTCCTAACTTAATAAAAGTAAAAATATGAACACAAGTAAATAGAAGTAAGCTCAATGAGCCATATTTTTATTCATTCTTGGATAACATTTATTTGCAAGTTGTATTTTTTTTTAACTTGCAAATAATACATGAGTTGTACAAAAATAGTAGAATAATAAAATCACCAATTTTGAACCATTTCGTTAATTTCCCCCATCATATTCGGTCATGGAAATATCTTCAAAGTCTTCCATTTGGTCCGGTCCACTAGCTATCAAATCTTCAATTTCTTCCTCTTCGCCTTCCTCCGCTCTCGAGTTTTGGTTGCGTCGCTCCGATCTAATCCAATCTCGAATGCACACTAGTACTTGCAAGCTAAAGCCGGATAATGAATGTCTATGGTCTCCAATTTGCTGTCTTCCTTGGCTAAATGCGCTCTCGGAAGCCACGGTTGATACTTGAACCGTAAGTATATCTCGAGCCATTCTTGAAAGTACCGGATAGCTTGCTTTGTACTTCTTCCACCATGCTAAGACGTCCACCTCATCCAGTTGGTTGATATCTACATTTGGGTGCATCAAATAAAAGTTATATTCATCAAAGTTTGCATAGAGAAGAAGAAGTTGGCTGTGAATGTAAAACTTTTAAACCCGACAAGCCCTTTTTGCTACTTTGAGAAGTAGTAGGGCGTGGAGCACCGGGTGTTGCACGTTCTTCCAAACTAGAATAATGAGTAAAAACTTTTCTAAACTCATCATCAATAGCGAGTTCGGCTTGACTAAAGATGGTTGAGCTCCCGCTTCAATTTCTAAAAATGTATAAATTTGACTAACCAAATTTTTAGTATAAGACAGCTTTAAACAAGGATTTAAAAGGGAACCCAATATAAATAAAGTTGGGATGGGAAAAAAATACTTCTTAAATTTGATTATCATTTCAAAAATAGCCGCTTGATAACCGGGTTTATGTTTATACTCTTGTAAAACTCTAGCTATTTCCGCTAAGTAGGCTAAAATTCCGGTTACCGTGGATAAAATTGTCTAGAAAAAGCAAGAGTTGCATTATAAAAATTTTCTAAGAGTTCAATACATTCTTTAACATCTTCCCAATGCATAAAATTTAACCAATCCTGACTATCGGTATTATATTTGTTGTGAACTTGTTGTATGGGAATCCTATATCATATGCTTATTGTAGCATAATGTAAGTGTAGTTCCACCTAGTCTCAATTTCTACTTGAATTTTCCTAGGTCTAAGGTTATTTTCCACACAAGCATTCTTAAAATCTCTAATTCTTCCCCTATTAGCATTACAAAAAGAAACGCAACAACATTTCTAACTTTTTGAACGTAATCATCAAAATGCACAAGACCATCTTTAACAATTAAATTTAAAATGTGACAACTACATCTTACATGAAAAATATTTTTTAGAGGAGGGTTTATTTCTCTTTTTAAAAGACCAACCGCCTTTGTATTATTAGAAGCATTATCTAAAGCAATACAAAGTGTTTTTCTATAAATGTTAAAAAATCTCATAATAGTAGACATTGAATCGGCTAAAAATTTTCCATCGTGACGACCTTTTCCTTCGTCATATAAAAAAGCTATAATTCTTTTTGCATAACCCAAACTTGTCATCAACCCAATGACATGTAATAGCAAAAAAATCTAAATGGTTAATACTAAGACCCAAATCGGTAAGACAAACATTACAATTTAAAGAATTAAATACGTGGCGCAAATAAAATCTATATTTTTTAAACAAATCTATAACATCGGCTCTACAAGTACTTCTAGGAATACCCTCAAATAACGGATTATAACAACGTTGAATGTAAGTAACAAACCCCAAACCCGAGGGAAAGGAAAATGGTAAACAATCATAAGCTACCATTTTAGCTATTTCTACGCGTTCTTTTTTCTTGTCATACTTAAAATTTCTACCGGTTCGTGGGTCTATCGTCATTTGAATCCCCCCCCCCCCCCACATTTGAACCCGTTTGCTCTCCCCAAGCATCCATATGTTTGGTTCTCATATGAGAATTTAGTGTATCCGTTCCACCATCCTTACCAGTTCCTTGCTTAAAACTAAATACTTGTCCACATATGTTACATGTAGCTGATTGGTTTTCCCTATTCTTAGTCATAAATTTCCAAATTTTAGCTGTTGGCTTACGAGTTCTAGGCGGTTTGTCTTGTGTATGTGATTGTGCAGGACATGTATCTCCTATGGGATTTTCGGGGGGTGTGTTTCATCATCATCATTTAAGTCTTCATTAAAAGTGTCGGTAAAATGTTGTTGCATTGCCTCATAAGACCTAAAAGTGGATTATTTCCACCAACATCAATACCTAAATTAGGTGTTTCTTCCACAAATGTTTCCTCATTAAGCGCACCCCTAACAATACGACTACTACTACTACCGGCACCACGTCTTAATCTCTTTGACATTATTAAATAGAATTAATTTAAATCACAATCAAATAAATCACAAGAAAATAAATTACAACAAATTAAATTGCGTAAATTAAATTGCTAGAATTAAATTGCGAAAAATAAAGATAGAGTTGGAACGAAGGTACCAAATTGCGGATTAATTTCCAACAAAGTCAAGGCGCTAGAATTGCAAATCCACCAAAGCTACTTCGATTGTTGCAAAATCACCAACTCCACCAACAATATTATAATTGCAAAATTAATAATTGAAAGTTAAAACTATAATAAGACTTTGTGGCTAGTTATTGCAAAAATAATTATAATTGAGAGATTGAGATTTGAGAGAAAGATGAAGAAGAGTGAATTGGTGTGAATTAAAATGAAAATGAAGAAGGGTTTATATAGGGGTGGGGGGATGGGTTAAAGTGTTAAAAAAAAAATTTGGGGCCAAAAATTAACAAAATGGCCGTTTGGCAACGCCATTTTTGCAAATGGACCGTTGCCAACGGTCCATTAACGGACAATCGCGGCCCAACGCTTTTTTCCTTTTTTTTTTTTAATTTTCACTTAAAACCGTTTAAGCGGTCCGGTTCCGGTTTTAATGGGATTGCTTCCCGTTCCTAAAATATTGAATCGGACCGGTAAACAATTATACGGTTAACCGGAACCGGTTAACCGGTTCTACGATTCCGTTTAACTTAGCAACAGTTACTTCCGTTAAAACAGTAGCCCGAACCGGTTGACACCTTTACCCAAGCCTATCTCATTGCCTCCTCCGTCAATTTTTTATCGGAAAAACTAATGGGAAACAGCAGCAAAGACCTCATATATTTTTATGTTTAAAAATAATTTTAACATCATTTTATTCTCGGTGAGAAGTTTTTATAACCACACAATGACTCAAATATTATGGCACGTTCAAATTAAAAATCTTATAATGAGGCAGAGGTTGAATTTGCATGTCACCCAACAACAAATTATTTTAATCTTGAAAAATATAAGTGTTGTTACAAATTCAAGATAAATAAATTGAGAACTTATGTAATATGATGAGTTAATTTCTTAAGTGATCACTTATATTTCAGAAATTATATAATAAAGTTACTTAATTTTAATGACAATAAAAATCACATAACGACTATACACAATATCCCAGAAGACTACAATATTTGTCAAAATTATATATATTTCAAATGATATCTTTTTTATTTAATTAGTATCATAAAGTAAATAAGAAATAAAAAAATTTAAAAAGTATTTTCCTTCGTTTCCAAATACACGAGAAAAGGACCAAAATCATACATTATGTTTGGGTTTGGATCAAAATCATACATATTCTTTCACATGGAGCACTAATAGTACATTATGTTTGCATAAGTGGTGCACTTTTAGTCAAACTCCCAAATATTTTTTAGAAATTTAACGGAAAAGAACAAAAATACCCCTGAACTTTTAAAAAAGGTATAAAAATACCCTTTATTCATCTATTTTGCTAAAACTACCCCTCAATTCAACTTTTTGGCTCATTTATTCCCCTTGACTAACGAACAACACTAATTTTTTTTTTTTAAAAATAAAAAATAAATTGCACATGACATTTTATTATTGAAAAATTGATTTATTCTTTTAAAAAGAAATCTGAAAAATCGTTATTTGTAGAATAAGGAAAAATAATTTTTCAACACCCGTTTCTTTAAAAAACAAATGTAGTAAGCCTTTTATATATATATAAAAAAAAAACAGAATTGGATTTTCACTAAAACATGTGGAATTTTTTAAAATTTGGAAAAAAAAATTTTAACGAGTAAAACCTTGACTAACGGACAACACTAATTTTTTTCTTTTCAAAATGTGAAAAATTGGATTTTTATAAAAATATGAAAAAATTAAATTTTTTATGGAAAAATTGTGTTTGAAAAAAAACCAGAAAACTATCTTTTTTAAATCTAGAAGAAAATTATGGAGTATTAGTTTTGCAGATTTTACTTAAAAAACAATCAGTTTTTCAAATTTAAAAATTGAATTTTCTAAAAAAAATGGGGTTTCCACCCGTTAAAAAAAAGTTTTCCAAATTTAAAAAAATTCCACATGTTTTAATGAAAATCCAATTCTGTTTTTTTTTTTAATATATATAAAAGGCTTACTACATTTGTTTTTTAAAGAAACGGATGCTGAAAAATTAAAAGAATAAATCAATTTTTCAGTAATAAAATGTCATGTGCAATTTAATTTTTTTTTTTTAAAAAAAAAATTAGTGTTGTCCGTTAGTCAAGGGGAATAAATGAGCCAAAAAGTTGAATTGAGGGGTAGTTTTAGCAAAATAGATGAATAAAGGGTATTTTTATACCTTTTCTAAAAGTTCAGGGCATTT
>NW_026715424.1:0-19638 GCF_029784015.1 Lycium ferocissimum | reverse complement strand
GGGCACGATCCCCACTAGTGAGCGCGAAGAGATTTACCCCGGACGCGGGAGGCCCGGACGCGGGAGGCCCGGACGCGGGCTAATGATATTATGTGATTCAGGCGAGTGCTATGGATGCGTATAAGAGTAACGGTAAGCATGCATGACTCCGCCTTAGAGGCACTCGGGGATGTACGGACTACTTTTACGGTACATGATATGCTCTATAGTTCCATTCTCGTTATTACTCATGAGTACGCTTTTACTATGTTACTATTCATGCCTTACATACTCGACAATGCTCGTACCGACCCTTCTTCTTCGGGGGGCGCGTTTCATGCCGCGCGGTACACCCGAGATGATCGAAGCCATTATAGAAGATGTTCCGGCGCGTTGGCATCTCCATTTGCTGCGGAGAGGCCGCCGGGTCAAGAGTCCCATGCTATGATGTCGTTCGAGTTAGAGACTTTGCGTACGTAGTCGTGTGTATTGGGTTGTCGGCACCGTAAACGCGCTCTAGCAACGATATGTTATTATGTTTCGTGTCACGAGTCTTATATGATGTCAGATTTTACTTATGAATTTTTTTTTCTATGTATTCAATTCTAACCGATTCATAAGCTCACATGTGTAATAACGATGAGCCGGTTCGCTCGGCCGAATATGGGGTCGGTGCCCATCACACCCCGGTAAGGTCGGGTGTGACAAGACTACCATCTGGGTGCGCGCGCGTCGTCATATAGATATACATACATATATATATACATATTTATCATAGTCTACCCGGCCATATAAGCTCGGGGGGGGGGGGGTAATAGCCTCTCATGGGCACACATATATATAAGCTCATATCTATCTTTTAGCCTTCTTACTATCGCCATTCATTACATTGTATCCTTAGAGTACTACTCGTCATAGAAGGAACTTAGCACAATCGTATCGTTTGAGCATCGTAAGCTCATAGGAGGAGAGACATTTAGCCAAAGAACCATGCCTTATGGAAGAAGGGTTAGCCTTACATACCTTTCTGTGCAACTATTCTATCACTTGTACGTTCTTCTTCAAAGCTCACGTTCTACCTTCATTGAAGTGCATACTCATATTAGATGATGGATATCTTTATGTTATAGCCCGTATTTCATACGTTCGGATATTGCGAGACAATGGTGAGAAGTTAAGGACAAGACTAGGTTCCAATTTTATTTTAATGTACAAGTTGGTTTTGAATGTTATTTATGAACATTAGTGGTATGGAAATATTGAGAAAGGGTAAGGGTAAAAAGGAAAAATTGAAAAAAAGGTTCATGGAAATATTGAAAAAGGCTAGGGGCAAAATGGTCATTTCACGAGTATTCAAGAAATTTCTTGGAAGAGGCCGAAAAAAAAAAGAGAAAAGAGAAAAAGAAAATAATTGGTCATCTTGTGGGAAATTTGAAGAAAAGTCTAGAAAAAAAAAAGAAGAAAAAGAAGAAGAAAAAAAGAAAACTCTAGAAAATTGAAGGAGAGGCATGTGCCCCTCACATGACTATGGGGACTATATATCTATATAAGTGTGGGAGAAGTCATCATTTTATTCAAGAGAAAGAAGAGAATACAAAAAAAAAAAAAAAGAGAAGGAGCAAGACTTCATGGCCATTCGGCCATACCAAGTTCCACAAGAACTTTGGAAAAAAGTTCACCGAAAATTATTCTTTTCTAGCCAAACTACTAATTGGAGGGTCCTTAGCAAAGTGGGGTATTCATTGGAGCAAGAAAAACACATATTCATGCAAGTTGTAATTTCTAGCCAAGTGGAGAATTGAGGAAAAAAAAAGAAAGGTAAGGTTTAATTATTTTCTTATATGCTATGGATGTTTGTGCACATTGTGGTGTATAAAAATGAATGAGATTCATGAAGAATGTGAATATAGGGGTGTGGCCGTGTATGTATATGTGTGTGTAGGAATTATGTGTTAATTATTTTATCTAGTAGTTGGTTGTGGTTGTTGAGGATGTTATGTTGATAATGAAGATGGGATGGTTCTAGTGAAATTGAAGTAGTTGGAGGCTTGTTTTAGAAGTTCATGTAAATTGAACATAATATTCTTGCATGCATGGAAGGTAATGTTGTTAGTATGATGTTGTTGGCACATAAATATTTTGGTTGTTATGGTTCTTATTGGAGTTAAAAGATCTTGAAGGAAGTAGTAGGTTGATGAAATTGTTAGAATGTACTTGGGGTTGATTATCGAAATTGTTAGTATGATTGTTGGCATTGTTGTTGATAGTTTGGCCGGGTTGAATTCCCGGGATTGTTGTTGATTGAAATTGGCCAAGTTGAACTTGGTGGGATGGAGTATTTATAGGGGAAATGCTGCCAAAATTTCGGTAGACAAGTGCTACCTTAAGATTTCACTTCTAAATGCTCTAACTAAGGTTTGGTAAATGTGACCAATTTGTAGATTTTGGTGGATTTGGAACTTGAATTTGGAGTCGCGCATGAGGCGGAAAAGGTATGTAAGGTTTTACTCTCCCTTCTTTGGCATGTCTTAGACATACTAGGTTGGATATGAACCTCGGGGACAACTCCATTCTCCGGAATCCGCACCTAAAGTTTCCTCTTTTTCATTCAGTGGAATTGAACCAGAAACTGTGTGAAATGTTAGAAAAAGTTCCTAAACAACTAGAACTCGCACAAATAGGACCCGACTACCCTAAAACTCCCATAAGTAACGTCATGGAATGTAACATGCATAAATTGTATTCGCCACCTCATTTGACTCGAGGTGGGCCCACTATTCCCTAATTTCCTTCTATGGCTCCATTTGGTTTATTTCTGTATCACAGTTAAAGGAAACTTTCGGACATTATTCTGACTACGAAATAATAGCTGTTTTAACTAATCCCTCGATTCCAAGGCAAGATTTTCTTCATAAAAGTTCCTAAATGTTTTCCAAAGTATTCATTTTTCTCCAAATCCAAGTTGTACGATTTTGAAAGTTCTTATGACTAAAACAATGACTATGATTCTATGATGATAATGATGATGTCAGACATGAGAAAATGTCTATGACACGACATGACATGACATGATATGACCCGACATGATATGATATGAGATGATATGATATGACATGATATGATATGATACGATATGATATGTCTACGTTCTCTTAATGTTATTCTCCGTTGGTAGTCTCGCCTTATGATTATCGTTCCTTCAAGGTGAGACATGACGACCATGATTATTCCATAATGTAATCGGACGTTTCGACCTTACGTCACTCCGATGAATACATGACTTTCTTTGGGCTCTCATGCATGCCATACCTGTATATGTACATGGGTTGGGGGGATGGGATACATGTATATGTGGGGAATGGGAAGGGATACATGTTTCATTGCCACCTGTCGGTGGTGCCCCTGGCATTTATCATCCGGACGCGGGATGCCGGACGCGGGATTTATGGGCGAGCCGAGTATTTCGGCGCTATGTGGGCGAGCCGACTTGTTCGGCGCTATGATACCATATGACCGGACAAGCATGCATGGCATCCGCCCCCGGGGCACTCATATGCACAACATCACACTTTACATGATATAATTCCTATGATTACCCTTACGGTGATTCCTATGTACCGGTTACGGCTTTACATGATATGTTCCATACGTACGGAGTTGACTTTACACATGACATGTTCCATATGCACTCTCCAAAAAACTCTCCCTTATACGTGATATGTCTCATATGTACGGGATATGCTCTACATCTCCATACTTTTTACATGCCAAACATTGTTGCACATGATTATGTCTCTTTCTATGTTACCATCCATGCCTTACATACTCGGTACATTGCTCGTACGACCCCTCTTCTTCGGGGGGGTTTATCTTCCGCGTTTCATACCGCGCGTTTTTGGACCAAGATGAACCCGGATAAAAATAAGTTTTATCCCTTTTAAAACTGCCGAAGCTAGCATAGAAGATGTCCGGCGGGGTTGGTAGGCTCCACTTGTCCTGGAGTGCTTAAAACCGAGTCAGAGCATATGTGCCATGATGTTTTGTTCGGAGTTAGAGACTTTGCAGACAGAGTCGTGGTTATTGGGTTGTCAGTCTGTAAGCGGCTCCAACAGCCAATATGTTATCACGTCTCGTGTTACGAGTCTTATATCATGTCAGATTTTACTTATGGAAAAAAAAATTTCTATGTATTCATTTCTAACTGATTCATAAGTTCATATGTGTAATAAGAGTCAGCGGGTTCGCTCGGCTCCAAATATAGGGTCGGGTGCCCATCACACCCTAGTGAGATCGGGGTGTGACAAAGTGGTATCAGAGCAGGTTGGTCTAAGGGTTGTCTGCAAAGTCGTGTCCGGTAGAGTCCTTTCTACGTTTATGGGTGTGAAGCCGGCCACATTTTTAAACAGGAGGCTACGGGGCATTTAGGAATTGTTGACCTTCTTTCCGTCTTGTGATCGTGCGATAGAGCCAAGTCATAAGAAATAAGACTTCCCTATATAAGCCATATATGTAACGGAATATGGCAAGTCACAGAGGTAAGTCTGGATAATTGTTCTGTACTTAGAACTGGAAGTCCTGGACGGCTGGAATATGCCATGTAGCCGTATGTTACGTAAAAGTGTGTCGATATTGGCCGTGTACAGATTTGAATAAGTAGGAATGATAAAGGAGGTTCTGCCAGAATGGGTACGTCTAAGAGGAAGAAGCGTGGAAAGGAAATATGATAAACAGGTAACAAGCAAGGTGCGATGTTTCAGAAAGGTTATGGATTTGGCATGGCAATAAAGGAGCAATTACTACCCTCGGGAATCTGGAGTCCCAGGACAGGGAGTAGTCATACACACAAGTGGGAGGTGAATATTCGGAACTGAAAAGGGCAAAATAGTAATTACAAAAGAAAGGACGTGTTACGAAAATGTTCCAGAATTGGTAAGACTTCGACTTGCTCCAGAACATGTAATAAAGGTCATACGAGGAAGCGGACGCGAAAATATCGGCATTAAGGCACCGAATTCCAGTGAAGTTTTTGGGTTAAGCGTGCTCAGGTGGGAGCAATTCTATGATGGGTGACTCCCCTGGGAAGTGAACCAAAAGCTCTACAAATTGAGATACAAGGGACAAATGAGCAGTTAAGAGTAACCTAAGGAAAACTAGAATATATGTATGGATGGAGACCTTAAGAGGACGCGTATGACGAGGTGGATTAGTTCGGAAAAGAGACAGAAAGTGTGTCACAGCCCTAGAATTAGGATAGGCTTGAACAGCGTCTGGATGTATTTTGTGGGCAAGTTGGCGGTGATATATATATAAAGGTGTAGGATATCCCACGTATGATTGTATCGGTGGACATGTAAATCCCAGCAACCGAAGTTACGGTACAAAAGGCATTAATCGAGTAAGGGTACCGAAGTTCGAGTGACAGCAAGAGTAAATGGTACAAGTGTTGCAAAGTAAGCTGTTATTATTCTACTATAGATTGAGATTGGGAATGAGGATATGAGACGAAGTGTAAATGGATAATGGTATAGGCACACCCCAAAAGGGGGGAAGCAGGTGAGAGAAATGTAAGGATGAGATAGAAACAGTTGATACGGTAGTATGTGTGATATGGATGCGTGGGCTACAATGAAACCCCCTTCATGGAAACAAGTTAGTAAGATCGGAAAACCAGCAACAAGCGGATCGGAATCAGAACGGTACTTAAGGCAGTGTGAGAAGTTTCGCACAGACTTTAAACGACATGACGCCAGGAAGTGGACGCGTGGGAAGGAAAAGAGTATGACAAAAGAATGCTGAATAGCTTAAGAAATAGTATGAAGAATGGCAATAGCTCTAAAAAGGGAGCTCCCCCGAGGTGCTTATGGGACTCCGTACGACTAGTTGAACATTCGAGGACGAATGTTCTAAAGGGGGGGAGGATGTTATAGCCCGTATTTCATACGTTCGGATATTGCGAGACAATGGTGAGAAGTTAAGGACAAGACTAGGTTCCAATTTTATTTTAATGTACAAGTTGGTTTTGAATGTTATTTATGAACATTAGTGGTATGGAAATATTGAGAAAGGGTAAGGGTAAAAAGGAAAAAATTGAAAAAAAGGTTCATGGAAATATTGAAAAAGGCTAGGGGCAAAATGGTCATTTCACGAGTATTCAAGAAATTTCTTGGAAGAGGCCGAAAAAAAAAAGAGAAAAGAGAAAAAGAAAATAATTGGTCATCTTGTGGGAAATTTGAAGAAAAGTCTAGAAAAAAAAAGAAGAAAAAGAAGATGAAAAGGAAAGAAAACTCTAGAAAATTGAAGGAGAGGCATGTGCCCCTCACATGACTATGGGGACTATATATCTATATAAGTGTGGGAGAAGTCATCATTTTATTCAAGAGAAAGAAGACAACACAAAAAAAAAAAAAAAAAAAAGAGGAGCAAGACTTCATGGCCATTCGGCCATACCAAGTTCCACAAGAACTTTGGAAAAAAGTTCACCGAAAATTATTCTTTTCTAGCCAAACTACTAATTGGAGGGTCCTTAGCAAAGTGGGGTATTCATTGGAGCAAGAAAAACACATATTCATGCAAGTTGTAATTTCTAGCCAAGTGGAGAATTGAGGGGAAAAAAAAAGAAAGGTAAGGTTTAATTATTTTCTTATATGCTATGGATGTTTGTGCACATTGTGGTGTATAAAAATGAATGAGATTCATGAAGAATGTGAATATAGGGGTGTGGCCGTGTATGTATATGTGTGTGTAGGAATTATGTGTTAATTATTTTATCTAGTAGTTGGTTGTGGTTGTTGAGGATGTTATGTTGATAATGAAGATGGGATGGTTCTAGTGAAATTGAAGTAGTTGGAGGCTTGTTTTAGAAGTTCATGTAAATTGAACATAATATTCTTGCATGCATGGAAGGTAATGTTGTTAGTATGATGTTGTTGGCACATAAATATTTTGGTTGTTATGGTTCTTATTGGAGTTAAAAGATCTTGAAGGAAGTAGTAGGTTGATGAAATTGTTAGAATGTACTTGGGGTTGATTATCGAAATTGTTAGTATGATTGTTGGCATCGTTGTTGATAGTTTGGCCGGGTTGAATTCCCGGGATTGTTGTTGATTGAAATTGGCCAAGTTGAACTTGGTGGGATGGAGTATTTATAGGGGAAATGCGCCAAAATTTCGGTAGACAAGTGCTACCTTAAGATTTCACTTCTAAATGCTCTAACTAAGGTTTGGTAAATGTGACCAATTTGTAGATTTTGGTGGATTTGGAACTTGAATTTGGAGTCGCGCATGAGGCGGAAAAGGTATGTAAGGTTTTACTCTCCCTTCTTTGGCATGTCTTAGACATACTAGGTTGGATATGAACCTCGGGGACAACTCCATTCTCCGGAATCCGCACCTAAAGTTTCCTCTTTTTCATTCGGTGAATTGAACCGAAACGTGTGAAATGTTAGAAAAAGTTCCTAAACAACTAGAACTCGCACAAATAGGACCCGACTACCCTAAAACTCCCATAAGTAACGTCATGGAATGTAACATGCATAAATTGTATTCGCCACCTCATTTGACTCGAGGTGGGCCCACTATTCCCTAATTTCCTTCTATGGCTCCATTTGGTTTATTTACGTATCACGTTAAAGGAAACTTTCGGACATTATTCTAACTACGAAATAATAGCTGTTTTAACTAATCCCTCGATTCCAAGGCAAGATTTTCTTCATAAAAGTTCCTAAATGTTTTCCAAAGTATTCATTTTTCTCCAAATCCAAGTTGTACGATTTTGAAAGTTCTTATGACTAAAACAATGACTATGATTCTATGATGATAATGATGATGTTAAATATGAGAAAAATGACTATGACACGACATGACATGACATGATATGACCCGACATATGATTGAGATGATATGATATGATATGACATATGATATGATATGATATGATATGATATGATATGATATGATATGATATGATGATATGATATGATATGATACGATATGATACATGTCTACGTCTCTTAATGTTATTCTCTATTGGTAGTCTCGCCTTATGATTATCGTTCCTTCAAGGTGAGACAAAGCGTCCATGATTATTCCATAATGTAATCGGAGGTTTCGACCTTACGTCACTCCGATGAATACATGACTTTCTTTGGGCTCTCATGCATGCCATACCCGTATATACATGGGTTGGGGGGATGGGATACATGTATATGTGGGGAATGGGAAGGGACACATGTTTCATTGCCACCTGGTCAGCTGGCTTATCATCCGGACGCGGGATGCCCGGGCGACGCGGGATTTATGGGCGAGCGAGCGAGTATTTCGGCGCTATGTGGGCGAGCCGACTTGTTCGGCGCTATGACACCATATGACCAGACAAGCATGCATGGCATCCGCCCCCAGGGGCACTCATATGCACAGGTCACAGCTTTACATGATATAATTCCTATGTACGGCTTACGGCCCTTTACAAGATATGATTCCTATGTACCGGTTACTTACATGATATGTTCCATACGTACGAGTTACGACTTTACACATGACATGTTCCATATGCACAACTTACTCCCTTATACGTGATATGTCTCATATGTACAGGATATGCTCTACATCTCCATACTGTTGTTGCACATGATTATGTCTCTTTCTATGTTACCATCCATGCCTTACATACTCAGTACATTGCTCGTACTGACCCCTCTTCTTCGGGGGCTGCGTTTCATGCCGCGCAGGTGAACCCAGATGAGCTGAAGCTAGCATAGAAGATGTCCAGCGGGGTTGGTAGGCTCCACTTGTCCTGGAGTGCTTTGCCGAGTCGAGCATATGTGCCATGATGTTTTGTTCGGAGTTAGAGACTTTGCGGACGAGTCGTGGTTATTGGGTTGTCGATCCGTAAGCGGCTCCAACAAATAATATGTTATCACGTCTCGTGTTACGAGTCTTATATCATGTCAGATTTTACTTATGGAAAAAAAAAATTCTATGTATTCATTTCTAACTGATTTATAAGTTCATATGTGTAATAAGAGTCAGCGGGTTCGCTCGGCTCCAAATAGGGGGTCGGGTGCCCATCACACCCTAGTGAGATCGGGGTGTGACACTTTAGCATTCAAGACTAACTCTAGAGAAAATCGGACGGCATCTCCTCTATTTATACTACTTTCCTCATATTATATATCAACTCCCAAACATCAATAATAACGTTCACAATATCATCACAATAGCCTCTAGTCATCTATGCTGCTCTAACTTCACAATTCTCTTCACTTTATCCATATTCATAGTCATAACTTGACAATATGTTTATTCACATACAATGTTGTTTTCCACACTCTCAATAGCATTTATAACGTGATTAGTTTCATAAAGCATCAAGAATCATCACTCGCTCCAAACGTTTACTCAAAAGTGCTACTATTCACACATTCATGACCCATTTCTTATATTCTTTTGTAATCCAAGTGTTTCAACTTCCAAATACTTTAAACAACATGGAAACATCATAAAACTCACCTTAGATGGTGTAGGATTGAACTTTGGATGCAAACTCTTTATTTGAGAAAAACCCTAGTTTCACCTTCACTTGAATTTCTTGGTTTGGATGAACTTTAATGGGTTTCTTACACTTGATTCACTTGTCTTGATGTAATTAATCACCAATATCTCTTGAATTTGTGTGGGAGAAATATTCTAGAGAGTTCTAGAGAGAAGGTGTGGAATGTGGAAATGAAATAATGAACTTGGTGCCCATTTTAATAACTCAGCATTCTGATCTGTCGGGTCGTTATACGGACACTTATACGGTCCGTATAACTTATACGGTCCGTATAAGTGACCGTGAAAAGGTCCTATCGCGCACCCTTCACTGGAACCATTATACGGTCCATTATACGGACCGTATAAATTTATACGGTCCGTATAACTGACCGTATGATTCCACCAGTGAAGGACCTTCACTGGGATGGTCCTACGGTCCATTATACGGTCCGTATAACTTTATACGGTCCGTATAATGAGCCGTATAACCCACCAGCCACTGAACTTGTTCTCTTCACTTCGTTTGATCCCCAATCCTTATGGAACCTTCCTAACACTTGTTTAACACTTCATTACCAATCTAAGGGACGTTACAACTCTTCCCCAAAACCTCATTAAGTCATCGTTACTTTGATACTCATAAATCTTGCCTGACGCATGACGTATACCTTGTTTTCCTTAACACTTTTGGTCTCCCAACACTTCAATGTCTTTGGAAATCTTAATTAGAATCATCAAATGCTATTTCTTACTTATTGGGACATCGTAGACTTCATACTCTTCATTAGCCTATTCACTGTGCATCAACGAAAAATTTTCCGAGGTGTAACATTCTCCCCTCCTTAAGAACATTCGTCCTCGAATGTTAATCACTCGGGAATTCTACAAAAATTTTGCCAGAGTTTCCCCCATAATATGGCACTACCATCCTGTCACAACAACCCATAATATCAATGCCTCACAGGGCCACAACATAATAGCAACATAAATTGGCCACACACGACCCGAATACATAAAGGGAAGCATACATACCTTATGATTTTGACGTCTCATCTTGGCCCTCTTCTAGGGGCTGAAATAGGTGCGGACATTTGGATCTCATGTTTTCTTCCGCTTCCCATGTCATTTCCTCTCGATTATTATTTCTCCACAAAACTTTAACTGAGGCCACTTCTTTGTTTCTAAGCCTCCGTACTTGCCTATCGAGTATGGCAATGGGTTGTTCATCATAAGCTAACTTTTCTGTCACTTGAACATCATCTAATGGGACGATCCTAGTAGGATCTCCAACGCATTTACGAAGCATCGAGACATGAAAAACTGGATGGACTGACTCCAAATCAGGAGGTAGATCTAATTCGTAAGCTACCTTGCCTACTTTGCGCACAATTTCATAAGGCCCAATATACCGGGGACTAAGTTTCCCCTTTTTGCCAAATCTCATAACGCCTTTCATTGGTGACACTTTCAAGAATACCCAATCTTTAACTTGGAACTCTAAGTCTCTTCGACGATTATCCGCATAGGACTTTTGACGACTTTGGGCTGCTAACAATCGATCTTGTATGAGCTTGACTTTCTCTATGGCTTGTTGGACCAAATCTGGCCCTATCAATTTAGCCTCTCCTATTTCAAACCACCCAATTGGGGATCTACACTTTCGCCCATATAAAGCTTCATACGTGCCATTTGAATGCTAGAATGATAACTATTATTGTAAGCGAATTCAATGAGTGGCAAATGATCATCCCAATTTCCACCGAAATCTATCATACATGCCCGTAACATATCCTCAAGAGTCTGAATGGTACGCTCAGCTTGTCCATCAGTCTGTGGATGAAATGCCGTGCTAAGGCTCACTTGGGTCCCTAAGCCCTCTTGGAAGGACTTCCAGAAATTAGCTGTAAACTGAGTACCTCTATTAGAGATAATAGATACCGGAACACCATGTAGTCGCACTATCTCTTTAACATAGAGCCTTGCATAATCTTCTGCTACATACGTTGTTCTGACTGGCAAGAAATGAGCTGACTTAGTGAGTCTATCCACAATTACCCATATGGAATCATACTTGCATCGAGAATGGGGTAAGCCTGCAATGAAGTCCATGTTAATCACTTCCCACTTCCAAGTTGGAATTTCCATAGCTTGCAACAATTCGCCCGGCTTTTGGTGCTCGATTTTCACTTGTTGACAGTTAGGACATTGAGCTACAAATTCTGCTATATCTTTCTTCATCCCATTCCACCAATACATGGATTTAAGATCATTATACATTTTTGTTCCTCCGGGGTGGACAGAATAACGGGAACAATGAGCTTCCCTCAATATTTGGTGACGTAGACCTTCCACATCAGGGACACATAATCGTCGCCGACATCGGAGAACTCGTCTCCCGTAATCCCGTCACACCCCGACCTTACCGTGTGATGGGCACCCGACCTCCTTTCGAGTCGAGCGAACCCTTAAACGTTCGCGTTACTAAAACCTGTCATTTCGAAAATCTTTAAGAAAACATGAAACTTTTCAAACAATAATCGTTATCTGGAATTTCAAACTCTTTTAACATTTACAAATTATTCGCACTTCCCGACGCACTATCCACGGACACCGTCTCGCAAAGTCTCTAACATATGCTACAAACCACGACACGAACACTTTGACTCGGCAACACTCCGAACCGAGGCGGAGCTCGCCAATCCCGCGGGGACAACTTCTAGCAAGTCTTCTTCATCCGGGTGTACCCGCGTGGCATGAAACGCAGCCCCCCCGAAGAAGGAGGGTCGGACGGGAATATGTAAAAGTATGTAAAGCATTAATAACGAAGCGTAAATCGAAAAATACAATCACAAAGCAAGTTTAGGTTACCCCGACATGAATTAAATATTTAAATAAAATAGTCCCTTCGGACGGCCGCTTCCGCCGCGCAAATGATGGCCCCTTCGGCATTGCGCTTCCGGCATAATGATAATGACGATAATAATAATAATAATAATAATACTAATAATAATAATAATAGTAATAATAATAATAACGGTCCGCGGGTGTGCCGGTCCGGATACTCTATCCCGGCCCCACGGACATGCGGCCCCGACGTAAAATGGCCCTTCGGGCATGCCGGTCCAACATACGTCTATCCCGGCCCCATCGGACATGCGGCCCCGACATAATCCTAGCCCCGCGGGCATGTCACTCGCGCATACGGCTACCCCGCCCCGTCGGGCATGCCACTCGCGACATAATACTAATCCTAGCCCCTTCGGGCATATTAATATTAGTAATAATAATAAAATATCGCACTCCCTTCGGAGTGGTTTTTAAAAAGTTTTATAAAATATCACACTCCCCCGGAGTGATTTTGTACGCACCCCTTCGGAGTGGTTTTAGAAAAGCCTTAGAAAATAATATATCGCACCCCCTTCGGGGTGGTTTTAAGAAAGCTTTGGAAAATAATATATCACACCCCCTTCGGAGTGGTTTTGAAAAGTTTAAATAATAAAATATCACTTAATGGAGTCATCTATGAAGTTTCAAGGCAATTCGATCACATTCCTGCAAGTTACGGACGTTTGAACATTTTTCAACAAAATATAAAGATTCTAGTTCAATCGCACCGAATGAATAGTGCTCAATTTCAGAATCGACTTTCGATGAACAGAATAACCCCCGAGGCTCAAATTCAAGCCTAGTATACCTAAGGCATGCCAAAAGAAGGAGAGGGGTAGCTTCACATACCTTACGGACGTCTTATGCTCGCTTTATCTCCAATCCCGTTTCGCCTAGAATCTGCAAATGGTCACATTTACCAGTTACTATTCATGAGACTTTCAATCTTCAACCTTAGCCAATACTTGTCTACCGAAATTTCGGCAGCATTTCCCCTGTAAACACCCCATCCCGAGAATATGGCTCGGCCCAAATATCAACAACAATACCAACAGGCACATCAACAATATAAACAACCGATCCAAAACACATTCCAACATAAGTAGTCTTCCTTACTACATAGTATGGCAACTTTCAATCCAATTGCGCACATTCGAACCAACATCAACGTTTATATATTCATTCACTAATTTGAGATCATAACTAAGAGCATTTCAAGCTATATGTCCAATATTCAACAATTTCATCAATTTCCATATTCCATCCAAAATTCTCATATATGAAACAAAACCATTCCAACGCATTTTCTACTTACTAATTCATCTCCAACAACAACAATTTACACCTTAACAACTTCATGATCTTAATGTCATAAAATCACATTAATGCGTCATAACTCTCCACATTCCATTTTCATGCAAACTTAACCTATATAATCTTCATTTACATAATAATGATCACAATAACGCAACTAACACGTTAAACAAAATTAATCCATCACAATTCCTATATCACATACCACACGGCCATAGGCCAATTTCCAACTTCATTCCATTTTCATTCAACTTTCATTTCCAACACAATTTCCATAATAACCACAACTAAAACTCAACATAAGATTCAACATCACTTCTACACACACCATAGCAACCACACGGCCACAAGCACACATGCACTTCCACCATGCAAACTTCCATATTTCAATGCATTCAACTCATTTACATATACTACTACACGAACAAACCTTCATAACATAACTAGAAGGGATGAATTCTTACCTTCTTCTTTAAACTTCTTCACTTAGCTTAAGTGTCCAATTGATGAAACAAGCCCTCTATCTTCCAAAACAATCCCACCAAGTTGTAGAGAAGCCTTGAATTAGTGGGAATATAACAAGAGAATAATTTTTGGAAGAAGATTTTATGGAGTCAAATTGCCATGGTCATGGCCGAATCTCTCTTTTTTTTTTCTTACTCTTGTTCTTTGTTTTTCTCCTCTTCTAATTTTTTCTTGAAACTTCTACACATAATGCCCCCTTATATTAATAATCACATGGAAAATTAAATAAATCATGTGGGCTTGGCCATGGTATGGCCGGCCACCCCTCTCTCTTATGGGCCTCATTTTTCTTTTTTTTTTTTTTGAGCCCAATTAGTAATAACTCTCGTTGAAATTCCCGAAACCAATTTCCAAAATTCCAATTTTGCCCTTAGCCTTCCTCGATATTTTCACATCAATGCTTCCCATGACCAACTTACATGTTAAATAAAAATCAAATATGGCCTTATCTCTTAAAAGCCACAATTATTTCAAATTTCCCGATTGTATAAAATACGGGACGTAACAGCCTCTCCCTTTAGAACATTCGTCCTCGAATGTTCAACCGATCTCCGGGTGGTATGATACTCAGGAGGATCCCTTCTGCTACAGCTTGTCCTTTTCCTTCATACTGCGTTCTTGTTAAGTCCCACATAACATATTCTCCCCCCCCCCCGGGGGGGGGGGCTCCTTACGCGTCAACAATCTTCACGCTGGGACATACGCGTTCACTAACTCAATCACGAATGAGGCATCATACGCATTCATAGGTACACACAAAATTATTATCAATTGATCCACAAAATACTTCCAAACGTAGTTCAAGCCTATCCAAATTCCAAAGCCATAGCATACTTTCTGTCTCTTCTCTAATTTCGCCTGTCGCGTGCTAGGTGGCTCCTTTTATAGTCTCCAACCATCTCGTATATTCTAATTTCACTTAGGCTATTCCAGTTTTTCACTTGTCTCTTACAGCTAGATCTTTGGGATTTCTTGCATACTTCCCAGTGGTCACCCATCCCGAAATTGCTCCCATCCGAGCACGCTTTTTAACCCTTCGAAACTTTGGTGGGACTCGGTGCCTTAATGCCGATATAATCGCGTACGCTTTCTCATGTGGCCTTTTATTATATAATGTGGAGCCGCCAAAGTTTTACGTATTCCGAGGCGTGTTCGTAACACGTCCTTTCTCTTGCAATTACCGTTTTGCCCTTTTTGATTCTTAATGTTCACCTTCACTTCCATTCTCCCGACTTACATTTCGTAATACTTCAATATTCTTACCTCGTCCAACATGCCCGTCCGCACCGTTGTTTACCACCGTACTTTGTAACTGCTGATGCCATAGATCGCTTTTTTTGTCGACGTCGTCCTTCTCGCTCGAAATAAAAGGTTAGTACAAGGGACTTCATACCCTATGACCGGGCTCTATCGCACGATCTTAGATATGAAAGAAGGTCAACAATTCTTGAATATGAAAAGAAGGTCAACAATCCCTAGATGCCCGTAGCCTTTGTTTATAAACGTGGCGCGCAACACACCCATAAACAAGACTCTCCGGACACGACTTTACGTACAACCCCTAGAAGACAGGAGACCTGCTCTGATACCACTTTGTCACACCCCGACCTTACTGGGGTGTGATGGGCACCCGACCCTCCTCAGAGTCGAGCGAACCCTTAAACGTTCGCGTTACTAAAACCTGTCATTTCGAAAATCTTTAAGAAAACATGAAACTTTTCAAACAATAATCGTTATCTGGAATTTCAAACTCTTTTAACATTTACAAATTATTCGCACTTCCCGACGCACTATCCACGGGACACCGTCCGCAAAGTCTCTAACATATGCTACAAACCACGACACGAACACTTTGACTCGCAACACTCCGAACCGAGGCGGAGCCTCGCCAATCCCGCGGGACAACTTCTAGCAAGTCTTCTCTTCATCCGGGTGTACCTGCGTGGCATGAAACGCGACCCCCCCGAAGGAGGGTCGTCACGGGAATATACCGAGTATGTAAAGCGACAACAAATAATACACACAAAGCGTAAATCGTAAAATACAACATGAAAAAGCAAGTTTAGGTTACCTTCGACATGAATTAAATATTTAAATAAAATAGTCCCTTCGGACGGCGTCTCAACAAGCTTTAAGTAAATGATGGCCCCGGCAACGCTTCCGCATAATATAATAACATCTCTAATAATAATAATACTAATAATACTAATAATAATAATAATAGTAATAATAATAACGGTCCCCGCCGGGTGTGCCGGCTTGATATCGTCTATCCCGGCCCCGTCGGACACGCTACGCCCCACGTAAAATGATGGCCCCTTCGGGCATGCCGGTCCAACATACGTCTATCCCGGCCCCATCGGACATGCTGGCCCCGACATAATCCTACCGGCCCCTTCGGGCATGTCACTCGTGCATAATACGGCTACCCCCCGCCCGTCGGGCATGCCAATCGCGACATAATACTAATCCTAGCCCCGCCGGTTTTGGATATTAATATTAGTAATAATAATAAAATATCGCACCCCTTCGAGTGGTTTTTAAAAAGTTTTATAAAATATCACACTCCCTTCGGAGTGGTTTTGTACGCACCCCGCTTCGGAGTGGTTTTAGAAAAGCCTTAGAAAATAATATATCACAATTCCCTTCGGGTGGTTTTAAGAAAGCTTTGGAAAATAATATATCACACCCCTTCGGAGTGGTTTTGAAAAGTTTAAATAATAAAATATCACTTAATGGAGTCATCTATGAAGTTTCAAGGCAATTCGATCACATTCACGCAAGTTACGGACGTTTGAACATTTTTCAACAAAATATAAAGATTCTAGTTCAATCGCACCGAATGAATAGTGCTCAATTTCGTAATCGACTTTCGATGAACGAGAATAACCCCCGAGGCTCAAATTCAAGCCTAGTATACCTAAGGACATGCCAAAAAGGAGAGGGTAGCTTCACATACCTACGACGTCTTATCTCGCTTTATCTCCAATCCCGTTTCGCCTAGAATCCGCAAATGGTCACATTTACCGCTTTACTATTCATGAGACTTTCAATCTTCAACCTTAGCCAATACTTGTCTACCGAAATTTCGGCAGCATTTCCCCGTAAACACCCCATCCCGAGAATATGGCTCGGCCCAAATATCAACAACAATACCAACACACATCAACAATATAAACAACCGATCCAAAACACATTCCAACATAAGTAGTCTTCCTTACTACATAGTATGGCAACTTTCAATCCAATTGCGCACATTCGAACCAACATCAACGTTTATATATTCATTCACTAATTTGAGATCATAACTAAGAGCATTTCAAGCTATATGTCCAATATTCAACAATTTCATCAATTTTCATATTCCATCCAAAATTCTCATATATGAAACAAACCATTCCAACGCATTTTCTACTTACTAATTCATCTCCAACAACAACAATTTACACCTTAACAACTTCATGATCTTAATGTCATAAAATCACATTAATGCGTCATAACTCTCCACATTCCATTTTCATGCAAACTTAACCTATATAATCTTCATTTACATAATAATGATCACAATAACGCAACTAACACGTTAAACAAAATTAATCCATCACAATTCCTATATCACATACCACACGGCCATAGGCCAATTTCCAACTTCATTCCATTTTCATTCAACTTTCATTTCCAACACAATTTCCATAATAACCACAACTAAAACTCAACATAAGATTCAACATCACTTCACACACCATAGCAACCACACGGCCACGAGCACACATGCACTTCCACCATGCAAACTTCCATATTTCAGTGCATTCAACTCATTTACATATACTACTACACGAACAAACCTTCATAACATAACTAGAAGGGATGAATTCTTACATTCTTCTTTAAACTTCTTCACTTAGCTTAAGTGTCCAATTGATGAAACAAGCCCTCTATCTTCCAAAACAATCCCACCAAGTTGTAGAGAAGCCTTGAATTAGTGGGAATATAACAAGAGAATAATTTTTGGAAGAAGATTTTATGGAGTCAAATTGCCATGGTCATGGCCGAATCTCTCTTTTTTTCTTACTCTTGTTCTTTGTTTTTTCTCCTCTTCTAATTTTTTTCTTGAAACTTCTACACATAATGCCCCTTTATATTAATAATCACATGGAAAATTAAATAAATCATGTGGGCTTGGCCATGGTATGGCCGGCCACCCCTCTCTCTTATGGGCCTCATTTTTCTTTTTTTTTTTTTTTTGAGCCCAATTAGTAATAACTCTCGTTGAAATTCCCGAAACTAATTTCCAAAATTCCAATTTTGCCCTTAGCCTTCCTCGATATTTTCACATCAATGCTTCCCATGACCAACTTACATGTTAAATAAAAATCAAATATGGCCTTATCTCTTAAAAGCCACAATTATTTCAAATTTCCCGATTGTATAAAATACGGGATGTAACAATCTCAAATGATGACTCCCCTTTATGAGGGAGTGTACCTGCATCGCACTAGCATGGGATCTTCGTATTGTCGCTCTTTCACTTCCTCGCTACTAGCGACGAAACATTGGAATTACGAATGGTGGTTCCATTGCTACTTTGAGTCCACTACTCGAACTCCTAGGCCTAGCTAGGCCTTTGGAGCTCACGAGTCATTTCTCTTTTCTACCGGTTGTACATCACATAAACTTCCCATGGATGCCGGCTAAGAGCGTCAGCCACAACATTTGCCTTTACGGGGTGATATAGAATATCAACATCATAATCTTTTAACAATTCTAACCATCGTCGCTGCCGCAAATTAACCTCTTTTTGCTTGAAGATATACCTAAGGCTCTTGTGATCTGTATAAATGTCTACATGAACGCCATACAAGTAATGTCTCCATATCTTTAATGCGTGAATCAACTAACGACCAATTCGAGATCATGGGTTGGATAATTCTCTTCATGTTTTCTTAATTGCCTTGAAGCATATGCGATTACCTTGCTATGTTGCATCAATACACAGCCTAGCCCGACGCCTGAAGCATCGCAATAAACAACATAACTGTCACGACCCAACCCCGTAGGCCGTGACTAGTGCCCGAGCTGGGCACTCGTACGCATCCGTCAACTATAACCATACCATAGCAAACATAATAAGAACTTAAACATACGGAAAGGCACGGCGTCATATATATATACAAATCGTACATAAGCACGGGAACATTTAAACACAAACACAATCGAACATGACTACCCACAACCCACACATATGTCCTACGGACCTCTAAGAGTAATGACGTAATCATATGACGGGACGGGGCCCCGCCGTACCCCGAATAGACATAAACATATACGACAAAGAGGTTACGTACCAAAATATGGGCTCGGAACGAAGGAGCACTCCATGATAGCTGGATGAAAATCCTAAGCC
>NW_026715423.1:0-20243 GCF_029784015.1 Lycium ferocissimum | reverse complement strand
AATTTATGTATGTCCAAACGGAATTAGTCGCTTAGTATGCCGGATCGGTCGGGTAGGTACGTATGGGTGTGCGGTTAGGACACCGGGACCCGCGGCCCACGGTTGGGACGTGACACACTATATGCGGGCGCATGTCCGGCCGAGAATCAAACTCTAAAGCGTACTCTCGAATCGGCTTCGCCCCGCCGTTCAACAGCGAAACGGCTACCCCGGTCGCCTCACCTCCGTAGGTAGAAAATGGGCCGTAAAAGCTTCAGAAACTCACCCCCATACCTACCGGGAGGGCACCCCCTCACCTCTCGGAGCGCATCCACGACTCATACCAATTAGCTACTACGTCGTGCAACCGGTGGCGACGCCAACTCAACCGACTCCATATCGGGCACTAACCGGCCGCAGTTCCGCCGCATCCGTCGATAAACCCGCACGGCATCTTCCGGGCGGGGACCCAAGCAACCTCGTGGGCCAAGGTGTCAGAAAATCACGGGCCCTCGAACTGTCGCGCCTGTCTGGACGATCATCATGTCTTTGGGCCTGTCCTGCTACCAACCATGTCAATGACTGAACTGCCTCTCGCAGGGTCCCATCATCCGCCCCTGGCTGGGGGACTAGAGGTACAGGTACTGGTGCCACGGGAGCCGCGGAGCCGCTCTGCCGTGTACCGTGGCCGCTCCAAATCCCTCCGAGCACGCGCGTAGCAGAACTAGCCGTCGGAGGCACAATATCCGGCTCTATCCGAGCACGAGCCCTAGTAGTCATCCGGGCTCGGCCGGTCTCACCTTCCGTAGACTTGCCCTTCGGGCAAATGGCCTTCCTCGAGGCATCGGCGAAAAACGAGAACATTTCGTCGAAAAAGTCATCCCCGCTAACACGGCTCTAACGCACGATCTAAGATCGAAGGAAAGATAACATCCTAAATGTCTCGTAGCCTCCTGTTTATAGATGTGGTGTACAACACACCGATAAACAAGACTCTACTAGACACGATCTGTGGACACTCCGAGGACAAACCGCTCTGATACCACTTCTGTCACGGCCCAACCCCGTAGGCCGTGATTAGTGCCCGATTTGGGCACCCAAACACACCTATCAAACGGGTCCACACACAGATGGCTTATACAGACACAATTATCTAACACTGCCTCAGATTATATCGAATACATCCAGGTATATAACAGAAGCCGACAAGGCTGAGTTTCAAATTCATGTAATTTCCAGAAAAATTTCGGCAGAGTTTCCTTTGTTTTACTGACTATCCAAAATAACCCTGCACGCAGAAAATACCAACAAAGGCCACACAGGGCCAACAGAGCAACATATATACATATGCGGGCCGACAAGGCTGCCCCGGCGAATGGAATCGCCCAAACACAACATATACAAACAAAACTGTACGGAGGTAGGCACAACCCACAAAAATTTCCACAGACCTCTAAACAGACATACAGAATCATATGACGGGACACGGCCCCGCCGTACCCCTGAACAAATATGTACAATGCAACGAACGAATATATATACCAAAAGTAGGCTCCGGAATAAGGGGAGAACTTCAAATAGCAGAAGAGGGTGTCCTAAACCGGTGGATCGCCGAGCTGTGCGTCCGTACTCGCGGCATGAAATGCCCGAAGAAAGGGGGTCGGTGCGGAATATGTACCGATCATGTAAAGCAGAAATACAATAGGCGTAATCGTACTTTAAATAAGGAGTAGGAGCCATGGATACGGTAACCGAAACCACAAAACTTACCTTGAACATAATTCATACATGTTCATATCATATACCAATCGAGACAATCATTACGCACATGCGTATACATATAGCGTGTCCCGGGCCCTCTAGCGAGAGACTCGGTAAGTAAGATCATATTATCATCCCATATATACATACATATAGCGTGTCCCGGCCCTCTAGTGAGGGACTCGGTGTATAGCGTGTCCCGGCCCTCTAGTGAGGGTCTCGGTGTATAGAATCATATCATCATATACATAGCGTGTCCCGACCCTCTAGTGAGGGTCTCGGTGTATAGAATCATCATATCATATCAGACTTCGGAACCTATGGTTACGTACCAAAATCATATGCATAGAAATCATCATTTCAAACTCGACAACGCTTAAGTAATCATGCTCGGGGTTGAAATCATAGCCACGAAGTTCTTTCAAAAATAGGTCGTTGGAATCAAACATAGAAAAGTCGCGGGACCCACGGACGAGCGTCAACCCAATCCGGGCCCGCCCGTGAAATCTAAGGTCATCATATGTTATCGAATCATTATTATAACTCAAAAGACAAGTAACTGACCGTACTTGAAATCGGGATAATAATTACAACATTTTCTTTCAAAAGTTATCGAAATTTACATAAAAGGGCGTCGCGGGACCCACAGATGGGGGTAGACCCGAACTGGGCCCGCCTAGGAAAAACATACTCAATCTATATCATACAATCTACTACGAAAATTTCAAAGCCATCCGAGTTTTTCTGAGAAAGTTATGGGCGTTTGTAGTTTTAGAATCGTTAAAGAATAAATTCTTCCAAAAGAAAAAAAATCAGCTTTCACATAACCTTTGCAACGTATGAATTCCAAGGATATAAGGATTAATGTTATGGCATATTAACACAAGAATACCAAGGAACAAATGCGGATCATAAACATGCTCGGATGGCGGGAATAGAGTTTCCTCGAGGCTCGTATCATAGCCTATTTTAACTAAGGCATGCCAAAAGAAAAGGTTGCTTTACATACCTCAAACGCTCTCCAATATAATCCAAACTCAAGATAAATCCCACCTACGATTCGGGCTGCCCAAGGTCTACAAACAAGTCATAAAATGCCAAACATTAGCTAACGACTTTTTGGCCTTAAATTCCAAACTTGCCCTTAATTCTCGAAACTGCGCATTTCCCCCGTAAATAGGACACCCCGAGAATTTAACTCGGCCAAAACAATCAACAACAATAACAATAACCAACCTAGCAACATCAACAACCAATCCGGAAAGCAATACAACAATAATAGCTTTCTTATCCATCATTCAACAACTTTCATAAATTCGATTCAACGGCTTACTTTCAAGCCAAGATCGTCGCTTATACATTCACATACTAACCCGAAACCATACCAACAATATTGAAGAACGTTCTAGGCAATTTATACAACATTTCAAACAATCCAAATTTTTCTCCAACTTGGCCGAATTCAGCCCCTAACCGAGAACCTCACTTCAACTTATTCCTCATTTTCAAATCATGATTGTATCCACAATTTACATTCTAACAAGGCTATTTTCCCCAACATACAAATTACATTAAATATACCAAAAATCTTCAATTCAGTCCGCAACAATCACAATATCAATTTGAGTCAATAAACATTCATTTCCAACGTAGAATTCATAGCGACGACGACTAAAACATTAAGCGATATTAATTCAATTCTTGGCACATAAGGTGACCCATTTTCGGCTAGCACACCAACATACACACATGGATGATTCTCAATCGTTCCTTCACCTTACAATGATCATAATATACTAACTAGACATTAATTCATAGTTTCAATCACAACACAACATACACCCATTTGCACGGCTCAAGCACCACACACCCAACTCACTTCCAACACACTATATTTCATGATATTCATCCAATTTACCATACTACAACAAGCATACAACCTTCATAATACATAAACAAGATCAAATCTTACCTTTATTCTTCAATTCCACAATAGGCTAGGGTTTCCAAAAGATGAAAAGTAATGGGTTGATCGCTCCAATGAAACCTCCATGCTACTTAGGGACCTCAATATAGTGGGTTTACACCAAGGAATTAATTTTGGAAGAACTTGAAATGGGGTTGATTTTCTTGGTCAGCTGGCCGAGAGCCTCTAGTGCTTCAACTCTTGCTCTCTTTTATTTTTCTAAGTGTTGAAATGAGCTAAAGATGACTAGTGGTCATCTTTTAATCCCCCCTTTTGAGTTGTACAAAATCTTGGCCCACATTAATGTGTTGGATCAATTAAAAGATGACACAAAAATGGTGTGGGCCACTCCACATTACACGGCTACACATGGGAATTGGATGACTTTTTCAACTTCCAATTTTATCACTTTTGGTCCCAAATTCTCCTAATTATTCCATACCAACAAATTCATGAACAACTTATGTCTTTAAAAAAAAATCAAAGGTCAAAAATCCCGACTTTGTATCCCGAAATAGTTTTGTCCTCAACTTATCATAATTAATCCGGATTATTCCAATGTACAAAAATTACGGGTTCTAACAGCCCTGTCCCGTCATATGGTTCTGTTATGACTCTTAGAGGTCTGTAGACATAAACGTGTGGGTTGTGGGCGAGTTCTGTACAGTTACGTCTGTTTGGTTTGTGTCCTTATGTTTTGATAGCCTTACCGGCTACATCCGTTATGTATATTTGTATATGTGTACATGTATATATATATGTGTGTGTCAATTTTTGGGGCGACGACTTACCTCCGCCTATTCTTATGCAATTATTAGTACGATTCTGGTTGATGGGTACGTATGAGTGCCCAGCTCGGGCACTAGTCACGGCCTACGGGGTTGGGTCGTGACAGCATTGATAGATCCGGGTTCCACACTATCTTATATTACTCCATATGTTGCTAATTGTATTGGGGTGAAACCCGAGCCAATCAAACCTTTTGAGGTATCTACTCCGGTTGGTGATCCCGTGATAGCTAGACAAGTATACAAAGATTGTATGATTGTGATATGTGACCGCCAGACTAAAGCTGATTTAGTTAAGTTGAAAATGCTAGATTTCGATGTGATTATGGGTATGGATTGGTTGGCCTCATGCTATGCTAATGTTGATTGCAGAATGAAATTGGTTTGATTTCAATTTTCGGGAGAGCCCGTGCTTGAATGGAAGGGTAATGCAAAGATCTCCAAGTGGTAGGTTTATTTCCTACCTTAAGGCAAGAAAGATGATAGTTAAGGGCTATATTTATCATTTAAACCGAGTTCATGGCACCGAAGTGAAGTCGCCAACTTTCCAATCCGTTCCAGTAGTGAATGAATTTCCGGATGTATTTCCAAATGAACTCCCAGGCCTTCCTCCAGAAAGAGAAATTGACTTTTCCATTGATGTGTTGCCGGATACCAAGCCTGCATCGATTATAGATAGTTGAATAAGGTGACGATAAAGAACAAATATCCTCTTCCGAGAATTGATGATTTGTTTGATCAATTGCAAGGTGCCAAGTGGTTCTCCAAAATAGACTTGAGATCGGGTTACCATCAAGTGAGAGTTAGAGAAGAAGACATTCCTAAGACAGCTTTCAGAATGAGATATGGCCATTATGAATTTCGGGTGATGTCATTTGGGTTGACTAATGCTCCGGCAGTGTTTATGAATCTGATGAATAATGTATTTAGGCCTCTCTTAGATCTATTCGTAATAGTATTCATTGATGATATTCTGGTGTACTCTCGCACAGAATCGGAACATGCCGACCATTTACGTATTGTTCTTGGAATTCTCTGAACTCAGGAATTGTATGCGAAATTTTCAAAGTGCGAGTTTTGGCTAAATTGGACATTCTTGGGTCATGTGATTTCGATGATGGCATTCGAGTTGACACTCGAAAATTGAAGGCGTGAAGACTTGGCCAAGGCTATGACGCCTACGGAAGTTCGTAGTTTTACGGGATTGGCGCTATTATAGAAGGTTGGTAGAGGGCTTTTCATCTATTTCAGGCCCATTGACGAAGCTAACCCGTGAAGTCGGCTAAATTTCAGTGGAATGATGCTTGTGAGCATAGTTTCCAAGAGTTGAAGGACAGATTAACCTCAGCTCCAGTCTTGACACTCCCAGAAGGGACAGACGGTCATGTTGTGTACTGTGATGCTTCTGGTGTTGGGTTAGGATGCGTATTAATGCAGCATGGTAAAGTCATCGCTTATGCGTCGAGGCAGCTGCGAAAACATGAAAAGAACTACCCAACTCATGATCTCGAATTGGATGTAGTGATTCATGTGTTAAAGATGTGGAGACATTATTTGTATGGCGTGCATGTTGATATCTATACAGATCACAAGAGTTTCCAATACATTTTCAAACAGAAGGAGTTAAATTTGTGGCAGCAGCGGTGGTTAGAATTATTGAAAGACCATGATGTGAATATTTTATACCACCCCGGGAAAGCAAATGTGGTAGCTGATGCGCTTAGCCGCTGATTAATGGGCAATCTATTTGAATTTCCTTCGGAGAAGAAAGAATTGATTCATGAGCTCCACCAATTAGCTAATCTGGGAGTACGTTTAATTGATTCGGGTGGTGCAGGAGTTAGTGTTAGTGATCCCACAGTTTCGTCCTTGAACATGGAAGTAAAAGAGCGGCAATATGAAGATCCTCAATTGAACTATTATAGAGATGCATGTCATGCAAAAGAGGAGTATCCATTTGAAAATTCTATGGATGGGATTCTTAGATACCGAGGCAGGCTATGTGTATCAAATGTTGCAGAATTGCGTCATCGGATTCTAGAAGAAGCTCATTATTCTCGGTATTCTATTCATCCAGGAGAAACAAAGATGTATCATGATCTCAAGATGATATATTGGTGGGATGGCATGAAAAGAGACATAGCAGAATTTGTAGCCCAATGTCCAAATTGCCAGCAAGTGAAGATAGAACATCAAAATCCAGGAGAATTATTGCAAGCAATGGAAATTCCCACATGGAAATGGGAAGTGATCAATATGGATTTTATTGTGGGATTACCCCCTTCCCGAGGCAAGTATGATTCTATATGGGTGATTGTGGATAGATTGACGAAAGCAGCTCATTTTCTTCCAGTCAGAACTACCTACTCAGCGGAAGATTATGCGAGGTTGTATATCAAGGAGATTGTGAGACTTCATGGAGTTCCGATATCCATTATCACAGATAGAGGAGCACAATTTATAGCCATGTTCTGGAAATCTTTCCAAGAAGGTTTAGGTACTCAAGGGAGGCTCAGCACGGCATTTCATCCACAAACTGATGGACAAGCCGAACGTACCATTCAGACCTTGAAAGATATTCTACGAGCATGTGTACTAGATTTTGGTGGTAGTTGGGATGATCACTTACCCCTTATCGAGTTTGCATATAACAATAGCTACCATTCCAGTATCCAAATGGCTCCGTATGAAGCTTTATATGGAAGGAAGTGCAGGTCCCCAATTGGATGGTTTGAAATCGGAGAAGTACAACTAATAGGCCCTGAGTTGATCCAACAAGCAGTGGAAAAAGTCAAGGTGATTCGAGACCGATTGTTGACAGCCCAAAGTCGCCAAAAATCTTATGCGGACAACCGCCGGCGAGACTTAGAATTTCAAGTCGATGATTGGGTATTTTTAAAGGTGTCGCCAATGAAAGGTGTGATGAGATTTGGCAAGAAAGGGAAATTAAGTCCTCCATACATTGGACCCTATAAGATTATCCGCAAGGTGGGTCAAGTAGCTTATGAATTGGACTTGCCTTTAGAACTTGAATTAGTCCATCCAGTTTTCCATGTCTTGATGCTCCGCAAGTGTGTTAGAGATCCTACTAGGATTGTGCCAATAGATGATGTTCAAGTGACAGAAAAGCTAGTTTATGAAGAAGTGCCCATTGCCATATTAGACAGGCAAATACGAAGACTTCGGAACAAGGAAGTGGCTTTAGTTAAGTTCTTATGGCGAAATAACTGTCACACCCTGATCTTACCGGGGTGTGATGGGCACCCGACCCCATATTCGGAGCCGAGCGAACCCGCTGACTCTTATTACTCACATATTCTCTTTGGATGCTTAAATCAAATAAAGGTAAAATACATAGTAAAATTTTCAAAATTTCTTTTTGACGTTTTCCAATTTAAACACGACCGTAAGCGTAAAGACTCGTAACATAATGCGTAATAAAAATATATTAGCTAATGGACCCACTCTCAAAGCGACACTACGGACTCACGACTGCGTACGCAAAGTCTCTAACTTTGAACAAACGCATAGCACATATAATCGACTCGGCGGCACTCCGTACAAATGGAGCCTACCAACTCCGCCGGAACGTCTTCTCGCAATAGCTCTTACTTGTCCGAGTGTACCCGCGGCATGAAACGCAGCGCCCACAAAAAGGGGCGTCAGTACGAGTAATGTACTGAGTATGTAAGGCATGAATAGTATCACGAGACCATAATAGAGAACATAAAACACAACCTAAGAGAGTGGTATAACCTGTATCTCTGTTTGTCTACCATGACATATATTATGCAAGTTAGCTTTACCTTTTGGAGTACTATATAGATACGCAAGTAAACCGCCCGACCGTGCGGTGCGGTGTATAACGCCGACCATATAGGTGCGGTGGACTACTGCCCGACCATATAGGTACGGTGTGACGCTTTCTGAGCAGACCATGGAGTAAAGGAATAATTTGTCATCTGAGTGCCCCTTGGGGCGGATGCCATGCATGCTAGCTTTTAAAAAAAAAATATGTAAATATCCGTAAGTAAACTGCCCGACCACGTAGGATCGGTGTATAACTGCCCGTCCATATAGGAACGGTGTATAAGCCCGCGTCCAGGCCTCCCGCGTCCGGGGTGTAATCTGCCCACTGCAGTGGTGTGTCTGCCCGCCGCCCGTTGGACGGCACGGTGTCATAAAATAAATCATGTGTAAACATAAAGCATGCATGAGAGCCCAAGTGAAAACTACAACTCTATCGGAGTGACGTAAGGTCGGTAACCTCCGATTACATTATGGAATAATCAGGATCGCCCGCCTCACCTTGAAGGAACAATTATAAGGCGAGACTATCAATCAAGGATGACATCACGGAAAACATAAAACAGGGTCATGACATATCATTTCATATACTTTGAAACCTTTAAAATAGTCATTATCCAAAATAGCTTAACATTTCATATCGTCGTATTCACGGTACGAACATACCCTTGACATATTCGTTCTAGTCATTTTCTCATGTCTAGCATCATTATTGTCATCATAAAATTATAGTCGTTGCTTCAACCATAAAACTTTCAAGAATCTTAAAACTTGGATTTTGGAGAAAAATGGACATTTTGGAAAACATTCATAAACTCTTAGGATGGAAAATCATGCTTTGGAATCATAACCTCTAACTTTTGAAAATAAGGACGTTATGGGAACATTTATAAAATCGCAACGTATGATTCATGCCATAGAAGGAGAAAGGACGAGCCTTAACATACCTCGTCTCACGACCAATTAGCTACGCTTAATCATCCAAGCTCGCTACCGCTATTCTACATTCAAGAAAATTGACGCAACCATTAGATTCATTATCATGTGCCTCTCTTAACCCTTCAAATACATTTACTTATAATGCGAAATTTCGGCGGCATCTCCCCCGTAACTACACCGTCCCGAGAATATGGCTCGGCCCAATTCATCCATTAACAACAATCCGGGAATTCAATCCGCCAAACTATCCACAATACCAATAATTATTCTAGCAACACTTCAACATTCAATTCTATTCAATTCAATTCAATTCAATTCAATTCACATGACTTTCAAAACGATTCAATCAACATACTAATCCATCCAACATTTTCCAACTCCAATAAAACCAATAACAATACATTTCCTTTTCTTCCAAATTCATGAAATATAACAACCACACATTAACAATATCATTCATGCAAATATAAGAAATCATACTAACATCACCTTAACTTCTTCAATAATCCCCAAACAATTTCCACTTCAATTTAAACCATTAAATCTTCATTTAACATCATAGAATCCACAACACAACAACCAAAATACTAAATAAAATTAGCTCATCATACCCCACCAAAACAGCCCCCTATACGGCTACCACATCAACACCGACAAACGAATTTATATCGCTATTTCTTCCGTTCTAATCCGTTAAATCTTTAAATAAACTTGTTAACAATGAAAAGGAGCCTTCATATTACCTTAAGTAGGCAGCCACCACGTTGTCACTCTCCTCCTTGGTTGATTTTTAGCTCAAATTGAAGACAACGCGACGTACGACACTTTTCTCTTCATGGGCTTCGGAATTCGCGGCTCGGATTTTGGTCAAAATTGGTTTTTCTTCTCCAAGGCTTTTTATCTATCTCTCTCCAGAATTTTCTGGTTGTTTCAGATCTTAAAATGAGGAGGGAAGGCCTGAAATATCACTTATATAACATGGGTCATGGGCCTAACCCGGTTGGGCCCGAGTTGGGCCTAGCCCACCGACCTTTCAGGTCTTAAAACGTACATATCTCCTTGTACCGACGTCACCTGGAAACCACGACCTATGGTTAGAAATCTAATTCACTTATCTACAACTTATATTTCTTGGTATTTTTCCAAATTCCAAACTTATTATACCGTTTTTGCCTCTCGAAGTCGGGTCACTAGAAAACGTTTTCTTAAAAATATTCGTTTGGAGGACTTCCACTTTGATTCGGCTCAAGGTCCTTCTTGAGTTGTGTTCAACTTTACATGTGTGCTTCATACAACTTGTCACATGTCCCAAAAAAATCTCGATGTGTGGGCCCCACCTCGGCTCGCAAATAATCCGACGTACGAAAATACGAGATACAACACTATCAACGTGAGTTTAAATTATGTAGCAACAACATGATTGTCAATTTTTCTTGAGGAAGCACGTGTCACGCTCATGCTCTAAAAATGCGGGGTATAACAATAACAACCGAGAAGAGATGACTTGGGAGTTGAACGAGAAGATAAAATCCACATATCCGCACTTATTTCAGCCTCCGAAAAAGATTTATGATGAGACATCGAGATTATGAGGTATGTATGTTTTTCTTTTATGCATATGGGTAGTGTGTGGCCAATTTATATTGCTATTGTGTTATGGCCCTGTGAGGCAATGTTATTATGGGTTGTTGTGACAAGATGGTAGTGCCATATTACAGGGGAGACTCTGGCGAAATTTTTATAGAATCCCCGATGACTTAACATTCGAGGACGAATGTTCCCAAGGAAGGAAGAATGTTACACCTGGGAAATTTCCCGTTAGCGTGCAGTGAATAGACTAATGAAGGGCATGACGTGTGCATTATTTTGATAAGAAAGGAATAGCCTTTAACGGTCCTAATTAAGATTTCCAAAGACATTCGAGGTAAGAGAGGAAAGTTGATAAGGAAAGCAAGTCATAAGTTGTGTGTCGGGCAAGAATTACGAGTATCGAGTTAATGACATTCTAATGATGCTTTGGGAAAGAGTTATAACATCCCTTTGATTGATGTGAAAGTGTTGAACAAGTGTTAAGAAGATTCCATAAGGATCGGACATCAAATGAAGTGACGAGAATAAGATCTGTGAACTGATGGGTTATACGATCGATTATACGGTCTGTATAATGTTATACGGTCCGTATAATGGACCGCAGAACCATCACAGTGAAGGTCCCTCACTGGTGGGATTATACGGTCACTTATACGGACTGTATAAATTTATACGGACCGTATAATGGACCATATAATGGTCACAGAGAAGAGACGTTGAAAGGTCCATTTCACGGTCACTTATACGGACCGTATAAGTTTATACGGACCGTATAAGTGTCCGTATAATTACCCGACGGATCAGATTTTAAGTTATTAAAAAGGAGACCCAAGTTCATTAATTCATTTTATTTTCACTCCACTTCTCTCTAGAACTGTCTCTACTCTTCACCCATAAGAAAACAAAGGAAATCAAAGATCAATAACAAAAATCCAAGTGAACCAAGTGTATGAAATTCATCAAAGTTCATCCAAGCTAAGAAATTTCAAGGGAAGTGAACTATGGTTTTGGGTGCAAGAAGAGTACTCCACTCAATACTTATCCTACCATTATCTAAGGTAAGTTTTATGGTATTCTTATGTTGTTTAAGGTCTTGAGAAGTTGAAACACTTGGATTTTAAAAGAATATAGAAAGTGGGTCATAAATGCAAGAATAGTGCCATTGTTGAGCCATAGTTTGGAATGAATCATGAATATGGATACGTTGTGATTGTAAGTAGGTTATGAATGACATCTAGAATGTGGAATAAGCATTGTATGTGAAAGAACATAATAGTGAACTATGACCATGATTATGGAGGATTTAAGTGAAATTGTGAAATGTGGGCAATGCAAGTGAATGATGATTGTTGTTTATGATATTGTGATTGTTGTTATGGATGTTTGGGAGTTGATATGTAGTATGAGGAAAGTCGTATAAGCAAAGGAAACGCTACCCAATTTTCTCTAGCTTTAGTAAGCACGTCTTTATAATTGTTTAGCTAATGTCGATACGAATTCTCTTGAGGTAGAACGTGTGCATTAAAGGAGAACGAGTGAGAAATAGAATAGTTAAACGACAAAGGTATGTGAGGCTAGTCCTTTCTTTCTAAGGCATGAATCTTATGGCATGATTTTCCTCCTCCTTCATGAATTTCTTATCTTCAAGAAAACTAAGAGTCCTTGTTCATGAATAGCTATATGAGATAAGAGATACGTTATGAGTACGATAATGATGATGATAAGCTTAAGTCTAAAGATTCTAGAGTCCCTGATATGATGTTTTTATAAAGCTAATGATGTTGATTATTATATACACTCACCTTATGCTAATTCCTTCAAGGTGAGGCAGAATGCTTGTAAATGCTCCATAATGTGATCAGGGGTTCACGACCTTACGTCACCCTGATAAAGTATAGTGTCTCTGAGTTCCTATGCATGCATTATGATAAGTATATTATGATAAGTATATTATGATGAGCATATTATGATGCGCTATAATGAGTACATGATGATGGTATTACACCGCGCCTATATGGCCGGGTAGTCACCGCTAAAGCGGGCAGCTATATACCATGGCCAAATGGCATGGGCAGACACCACTAGTGAGTGGCATGAGATGGTACCCCGGATGCGGGAGGCCTGGATGCAGGCTAATGTTATTGATTATCACACTGTACCTATATCGTCGGGCAGCTTATACATTTATGCATATATGCTATGATGATGATTATGAAAGTAAGCTAGCATGCATTATTTCTTTATGATTCACAGTAGTTACAGATTGCCCCTCATTTGATGCCTCCTCATTTCATTGATGTTTCATTATTATTGATGCCTTGCATACTCAGTACAATGTTCGTACTGACGTCCATTTTCTTTGGTTGCTGTGTTCATGCCCACAGGTAAATAGGGAGGTGATCCAGACTCGTAGGAGCTATTAGCTGATTTGAGAGCACTCCACTTTTCTGGAGATGCCATTGATTATTCTTTTGGTACATATGCATATATTCATGTTTGGGCATGATGGGGTCCTGTCCCGTCCCTATGTTTAGCACTCTAGTAGAGGCTCGTAGATACGCAGTTGTGGGTAGTATGGTCTCACAGTCTCTCACAGTATATATATATATATATATATATATGTATTATTTTGATAGCCGAAGGGCTCATGTATAAAAAGTAAGTATGTTTCAAATGAAATAGTCTTCTATGATTATGAGCATACGATATATGAATGAAACAAGAGATAATTAATAGAATGAGTGGTGCTCGGTGGTTAGCCCCGGGTGCCCGCCATGGCCCTAGTCGGGTCGTGGCACATGTGTATATGGTTAGATGTGTTTGGCCTTGTCGGCCTATAATTTGGATATCATTGTGTTAGCATCGTCGGCTTATGTACATTGCTATGGGCATAGTTGTTAATGATGATATAAATGTGTTGTTGCCCAATGGGATTACTATGATTGATGAATGAAAATTATGATTTAGCTATGTGGCTCACCTAGATGTAATGTGAAAATATATCAAGAGGTACCCGGGTGGGAGTGCCCGTCGCGACCCTCCGGTTGGGTCGTGACAGTTCATTAGCATGTATGGACTATGAACAATTAGCAATATCAATGTCAAACATAGGGCGTCATGCCACAAGTCTTTCATGAATCGTTTCCGAACCATTTCCACCATGTATGAGTGTATGAATGCATAAATGAGTGTAAACGTGGTAAATTAATGCAAACCAATAAGGAAACAGTGAAGGTATAAGTCACAAAGCCACAAATCGTACCAAGAATTGGATCAACTCAGCCATGAAATGAATCATACAAACCGTCTCAACCAACATAATAGCCTATCTCCCTCTTTACTTCCACATGTAGCAAGTACCCCTCACAAATAAGTCTTGTATCACCTATGTCACGACCCGACTAGAGGCCGCGACGGGTACCCGAGGCTGACCACCGAGCACCACTCATTCTATGTCTTATCCTGTCTTCATTCACATTTCTTATCATTTATAATCACAGAAAATGATTTTCATTTAAAACATATTTACTTGTATAAACATAAGCCCTTTAGGCTATCAAAATAATAGTATACATATACTTGCGTATACATGAAGACCATGGGACCATACTACCCACACATACATATCTACGAGCCTCTACTGAAGTGCTAGACATATGGACGGGACAGGACCCCGTCGTGCTCAAAATATATATATATATATATATACACAAAATAATGTCTCAAAATAGCACCTCCGGAATAAAGGAGGGCTCCGTGTCTGCGATATCTCCTACGGATGCACCGTCTCTTTGTCTACTGTGGGCATGAACACGACATCCGAAAAGGACGTCGGTACGAATATTATGCGAGTATGTAAGGCATGAATGAAATGAATATAATAAGGAAGTCATAAAGGTACAAGACGAGGACAAGCCTTAGACTGGATACATTTTATGCATATACTACACGTAACATATCATACAAGCTACTACGGCGTATGCCTCGTCTTATCATACATACCTCGTCATGTCGTACATACGTTATCACATTATACATACATCGTCATATCATATATGCATCATCATATCATACATACATTGTCATATCATACATGCATCATCATATCGTACATACACTGTCATATCATACATGCATCATCATATCATACATTCATCATCATCGTCGATCCGCGTCGGGTACCCGTCGTATGCGGCCACGGTGGTGGTCATCTCCGCCTTTTTCTCGGTACGGTGTAGTCGCACGCAGCCCACTGGTGGTGGTCATGTCCGCCCTTTTCTCGGTGCGGTGGAATCACATCATCACACATATCATACATTTATCATCATTCATAACATATGTTTATCGTCACCATACATTTCATAGATTTATAATTATTAATTGTCTTATAAGCATATCATGGCTCTATCATAATTTGGTAACATTACATATATGCATATACATATATCATCACAACATATATTGGAACTCATAGGCATCTATAGCCATGTCGGGGTGACGTAAGGTCGTGGAACCCCGATCACATTATAGAGTAATCAGATCATCGTATCTCACCTTGAAGGGACTAACATTTTAAGGTGAGTGTACATAAGAAGAAATATCAATAGAGCTATACTTAAAATCTTTGACTTCGTGGGCATCGTATTTCACCTTAGGATTCTACAGACTTATCTCGTCAACCTCAATTGTCATACTTGAGCTTCACCTTCTTTCTTTACCTTATACATATGTAGCCCCTTAGGTTCATAGTCTCATCATTACCCTTATCGTGCTCATAATGTATATATATATATATATATATATATATATATATATATATATATATATCTTATCTTCATCCCATATGGCTATTCATGAACATAGACTCCTAGATCTTCGGTACTTAGGAAATTCCTGGAGGAGGAGGGGAAATCATGCCTTGAAGGGAAAGAGACTATCATGATAAGATGGATCATCAACAATGAATAATAACGAGGGGTCGTATAAAGGTCATTAGCTTTGTAGAAATCTTGTATCATAAGTTTTAGGATCTCTAGCCTCAGCTTCATTATCTTATTCATAACATACTTATTACTTCATCTCATGCGAGCTCTCTATAAGGATAGGAGGATTCATACCATAGAGTCATGCCTTGGAAAGAAAAGGTTGAGCCTTACATACCTTTGTCGTTCAACTATTCGATTGCTTGCTCGTTCTTCTTTAAATGCTAGCGTCTTTACCTTCAAGAGGATTCGTATCAACATTAGTTAGACGATCGTGAGAGCGTTCTTACTAGAGCTATAGAAAATTGGGCAGCGTTTCCTTTGTTTATACTACTTTCTGCCATATTCCATAACAACCCTCAACATTCATAACAACGGTCACAATACCATAAACAATGAGCATCATCCATTCACATTATCCACATTTAGAAATTTCACTCCAAATTCTCCTTGTTCATGACCAAAGTTCACTATAGTGTTCTTTCATATACAGCACTTATTCCATGTTCTGAATATCATTTATAACGTATTCCTAATCTTGATATATGAATATCCACAACTCAAACCAAACTTCTATTCATCAACAACACTATTGTCACCTTTATGACCCATTCCATATATTCTTTTGTAATCCAAGTGTTTCAACTTAATAATACTTTAAACATCATGAAAATACCATAAAACTTACCTTATATAATGGAGGGACAAGCCTTGGATGATAATACACCTCTTGCACCAAAAGCCTATTTCACCCTTTCTTGAATTTCTTGGTTTAGATGGCTTTAATGAGGTTTCATACACTTGATTCTTATTGGTTTGATGAAGTTGATCACAATTTTTCCTTAATTTCGTGTGGTTGAAGTGTATGGAAGGTTCTAGAGGCTTTGAGAGAGATGAAGAGGTGTATGGAATGAAATAAATGAAGTGGCAACACATTTATAAACTTGGAACATTTCAGCCCGTCGGGAGTTCTACGGACTGTTCCACGGTCCGTGGAACTGGTCGTGGTTCATGACCAGCCACCCACCTCCTCTGCTGGCAGTTCCACGGACCCATCCACGGTCCGTGGAATATGATATGGGCCGTGGAAGTGGTCGTGGAATTCACTGCTTCTCCGAAATTGTTTCCGTCGTCTCGTTTGATCTCCAATCCCTATGGAACCTTCTTAGCACTTGTTTATCACTTCATTAGCAATCTAAGGGACGTTGTAACTCTTCTCCAAAGCATCCTTAAGACATCATTAGTTCAATACTCATAGTTTTCCCAACACACTCAACTTATAACCCGCTTTCCTTAACAACTTTCTTTCCTTAACTCGAATGTCTTTCAAATCTTATTTAGAATCATCAAATGCTAGTTCTTACTTGTGAAAACATCGTATACTTCGTACTCCTCATTATCCTATTCACTGTGCATCAACGAAAATTTTTTCGAGGTGTAACAACCTAGAAGCTCCACTTTTCTATATATTATCATCAATAGTAAATCATACATCAATTTTTCTTCTATGTACTGTCATAAGTTTATATCACAATTCAAGCCTAAACTCATTATCCTTCCTTTCTCCGATAATATGTGTCACAATAAGAGAGAACTGAGCACAACACAACAATTTAGGTAATAAGTCTAACCACAATAATAGGACAACAAGCCACCATCAACAACAATCAACCTAATAGAAATCCATCCCGAATCACCACAGTATGAATACAACTACACCTCATATTTCAGTACATAACGTAATGGCGACGAGCCCACAAAATCAGAAGTCATACCAACCTAGCTAATATCCGACCAAAACACCATGTCCGAAGACCTAATCATGCTTTCTCCCGTCAATTCTACACAATACATACGTTTCGCTAATCAAAGTCTAACTAAAGTAAGCCATAACCGACCTGGAATGCCGAGCAACAGTCTTGAATCGGCAAACCTTAGCCTTGCCTTCCTCTTTGGAAAACCTCAAAATGATTAGTGTCTATCAAATATAAATTCTATGTCAGAATACGAATCTAAGGATACCCATATTGTCATAGTTTTACCCAAAACCCAAAAATGGACCCAAAATAGCCAAACCCTAGCCACAACGTCAAAACTGTAATTTTATTAAAAATTCAGATATAATATAGTCAAAATAGTACTCTACGAGTCCAACGATACCCATATTGCTATACTTTTAGAAAAATGTCCAAAATACCCCTACAATGTGAATCCGGATTCATAAGGGTAAAACGAAAAATTTAGTGCATAATTATGTTACCCATCATCTAGTTAACCTTCAATCTTAATTTCATGGAATTCTATTTATCACAAGATATCCAAATTCATCTTTTCTATTTTTAGCCCTAGTAACCCATTAGTTCTTCACAAATAGTGTGTAGCATGACTATGAGATGATGATAATCGACAAATAAATAATGAACACTAGGTTAGAATCTTACCCCAAAGTGCTTGTGAATGCTTTTCCATTGTTATCTCCCAACCCTCCAACTATTGAAGGTTTCATCAATTCTTGGGTACTAATCTTTCACCCACCATTAATGGAGATTAAGCTTGTCATGGGATTTGAGGAAGGAAAGATAATGAATCACGTAAGGGTTTGCACTTACCTTTAAGGAGGAACTCCATCCTAGCCCTAGGAAAATAGCCCCTTATGTTCTAGGGAAGTGTTTTTGGATTTATGAGGAGAAAGATTTGAAAAATAACATTTAAAAACGAGTTTACGCGCCCAGCAGCGGGTGCCCCCTTCGCTATAGCAAGTGCACCCTTCGCTATAGCGGGTGCCCAATTTTCTGATTTGTTCAAAACTTCGTTTTAGCCCCTGAAACTCATCCATAACCTCCCAAACAAAAACCTATATGCGTTTTGATTGTAAACCACATTACAGACGCAACCGTGACCTCGAAATTCCCAAAAGAGATCATTTTAACCCGATGTTGACCAAGTCAACCCCAATACTATGAAATTAAGCCTTCACTCGAGACTCAAAACATCCCCGGACGCCTTGGGACCTAATCCAATGGCTTCACTAAGTCATAGGTCGTACTAACAGGACTTTAGGAAAGGGTCAACAAGGTTAAATTGGTCAAGATACTATAGCAACCAAAAGAGCCGTTACAGAGACACGAGAGGATACGATTACTTATTAAGTGCCTTACGCCGCAGATGTCAGTTAAGGATAACTCTATACCTACTCTAAGTTTATTCGACGGTTCCACTGGACTTCTAAGAGATCCCTATGAGGATTATGCTTCATCACATTAATAGCACACCGGAATAGCAAAGAATTATATGTCTACGGTATTATGAGCTGATTGAAGGAAATTGCAGAATGACTCAACCCCAATTTTAAGTCACAACTGGAAGGTAAATGTGGTTGTGCCTAAAGTTATGTTACACCTCGAAAATGTCACGACCCAACTAGGGGCCGTGACGAGTACCCGGTACTTGTACCGAGCACCCCCTTGCCTGTCGTTTTACCTGTACCTCTTAGCAAGTCGTATAACCGGTCTGTATTTTTTAGAACCGAACATTAACGGCGTCATTATGAACATAGACTAATTAACTTCACACAACAACATTAAGATGCTAAAATACCACATATTTAATCGTACGTGATCGACTTTACAAATGCATCTACGAGCTCTAGACATAGTACACTTATACATAGAAAAGGCGAAATCTTGTCGTGCCCGAGAACGTACACGAGTACCACGAAGTGAGGCTCCCGGAGTCACGGCCAGTACGGCCGGTGTAGAGCTCTAAGGATCAAATCCGCCCTGGCCGACTCCGCGCGGCATGAAACGCGAGCGTCCACACAAGGGACGTCGATAGTGTACCTCCCAGAGTATGTAAGGCATGAACGGTGTATGCGAAAAACATAAGTCATGTATATTGACGTAAAAGAATTACCCATACGTCCCGGGATAGGACGTAACACCGTACATATAAGTGCTTGGCGACGCCGTGCTTTCTTAGCTTTTCTCAATATATATATATATATATGTGTAGAATATATTATATTGCGAGGGCGTCGGCGGCCGATCCATTTAACCATAAATATACACATCCCGCGTCCGGCATCCGCGTCCGGACGATATCAAGTCATGTAATGCCAACCGATCGAGGGTGGATATGCGTATATAACGCTCTCGCCATTATTTCCATTTCCCCGTAAATATATGAAAATTCCATGTATAAATATCGGCGTACATAGCGCCCAGTTCTTTCATTATATACATATGCTCATATCGTATATATATATATATATCAGCGTCTATAGCGCTCTGATTCTTTTTGTGTCATATATATATATACTTATATCATATACGGTTACCAGCGTCTATAGCGCTCTGATTCTGCTATCATACAATATACTCATACTTTCATTTTTATAGCAAAGTATATTATCTACATATGTTACGTGTCGCA